>NW_028076767.1:1200591-1480914 GCF_014824575.4 Sturnira hondurensis
GGGGGGGGGAGAATGGTGGGGGAGGGAGGGTGTGGGTGGAGGGGATTGAAGGGGGGAATAGAACAACTATAATGGTATAATCAATAAAATATATTTAAAAAAATGAAGGAGAGAATTCTAGAAGAAAGCAAGAGATAAGGGGACAGTCACCTACAAAGGAGTTCCCATAAGACTACAAGCTGATTTCTCAAAACTTGCAGGCAAGAAAAGCCTGAAGAGAAGTATTCAAAATCATGAAAGGTAAAGACCTACATCTAAGATTATCTACACAACAAAGCTTTCATTTAGAATGGAAGGGCAGATAAAGCGCTTCTCAGATAAGGTCAACTTAAAGGAGCTCATCGTCACCAAGCCTTTATTCTATGAAATGTTAAAGGGACTTATCTAAGAAAAGGATGATGAAAAATATGAACAGCAAAATGACAACAAACTCACAACTATCAACAACCAAACCTAGAGAAAGAAAAACAAACTAAGCAAACAACTATAACAGGAACAGAATCACAGAAAAGGAGATCACATGGAAGGTTATCAGTGGGAGAGAGAGAGGGGAAAAAGATACAAAGAATAAGTAGCATAAATGGTAGTTAGAAAATAGGGGGAGGTTAAGAATAGCGTAGGAAATATAGAAGCCAAAGAACTTATATTTACAACCTATGGACATGAACTAAGGTTGGTGGGGGGAATGCTGGTGGGAAGGGGTGTGCAAGATGGCTGGAAATAAAGGGGGAAATAGGACAAGTCTTATAGCATAATCAATAAAATATATTTTAAAAATGAAATAGTCATCCTTGATTAACACAAAATAAAGTGGCCATTTTTCTTCAGAATAATTTTCAACATCTTTAATTCAGCAGAAACGTTATACATTTTCTATTTGAAAGAAATTATCTCCTACATAGGAATATTTATCTGAGTCACAAAAAGTGCCCTGAGGGACCCACCCTTGCCTGTCCTTTTGTAGGTGCCATGGTTTTGTTCAGAAGCCTTCAGATATGGTTGCTTAAAAATAATCACACGGCACACACTTTTTTTAAAAGTTGTATCAGGATACACTAGTGTCTGAATACATTTAATCTGTGTCTCATATCTTTTTTAAGAGAAAGGAAGGGAAGGAGAAAGAGAGGAAGAGAAACATCAATCTGAGGAAGAAACATCAGTTGGTTGCCTTCTGTACGTTACCTGACCGGGGACCGAACCTGCAACCCCAGGATGTGCCCTGACCAGGAACCGAACCCGCGACCTTTTGTTTTGTGGGACGCAGTGCTCAACCACCTGAGCCACACCAGTCAGGGCACAAGGCACATTCTTGCCACCTTCTCTTTTTTAAAAACTTTCTTCTTCAAAAAGAAAAAGAGAAGAGAGGAAAGAATATGGCTTAGATTGATGATCAAAAGAAACGCAGATTATTAAAAGTTTTAATTCAGTTTTTATTGTAAAAGAAAGAGGAAGGGACTTGAAAGAAATATAATACTAAGTTAGCCATCTGGATGGAAACAACATGTTTTCTAAGTATTCTTGCCTTCCCCTTTGTGAGTCTCTCAACATAAATGATAAGATAGATGGTGTGCACATGAGCAGAAGGGGACACCCAGGAGGGACTGCTGAAGGTGGGCAAACACCAAGCTTGGCCAGTTGCCAAGTTGCAGGGATACAGAAATAAAAGGCACATTCCTGTCCTCAGGGTGTTATATTGGAGTGGTTGACAGAAGAAAGAAATTTTCACAATTCCGTGATAGAGGTGAGCCAGGAAAGACCTCCTGGAGAAATCGACAGCAGACATGTCTTTAAAAATCAGGGCTGGGACCCATCAACAGATGGACAGATAAATTAAATGGGATTTACCCATACGATGGAATGTTCCTTGGCAATACAAAGCAATAAAGTACTAATGCATGCTACAACATAGATGCACCTTAATAATATAATGCTAAGGGGAAAAAGCTAGTCGCAAAAGGCTGTACATTGCATGATCCCCTTTTTATAAAATGGGCAGAACAGGCAAATCTATAGAGGCAGAAAGTAGCTTATTTACTACTAGAGTTTGGGATGAAGAGAAGTTGCAGTGGGGGTCGGGGCAACTGCTAATAGGTACAGGTTTCTTTTTGGTTTCAAATACATAATAAATCAAATTAATTGTCTTGACTGTTAATGCACATGGGGTTTCACTGATGAAAATGTTCTAAAACGGGGGATGGTTGCACAACTCTGAACAAACTAAAAACCATTGGTTATACTCTTTCAAAGGGTGAGCTCTATGGCATGTGAATTCTAGTTTAATAAAGCTGTTATATTTTTTAAAAAATAAAATGTTAAGTGCTAAACAATTTAACCAGGTGGTCCAAATATACTAAAAATGGCTCAGGTGTCATTAATTTTTAAAGGGGCCACTCGATTACAGGTAATACTAATACTTCTGTTTTATTTTTTAATATATTTTATTGATTATGCCATTACAGTTGTCCCATTCCCCCTTCACTCCCCTCCACCCTGCACACCCCTCCCCCACCATTCCCCCCCTTTTGTTCATGTCCATGTGTCACAAGTTCTTTAGATTCTGTATTTCCCATAGTATTCCTGCCCTCCCCCCTGTCTATTTTCTACCTACCATCTATGCTACTTATTCTCTGTACTTTCTCCCCCCTTCTCCTCCTCCCACTCCCCTGTTGCTAACCCTCCATGTGATCTCCATTTCTATGTTTCCGCTCCCGATCTAGTTGTCCTCTTAGTTTGCTTTTGTTTTTGGTGTGGTTGTTAATAACTGTGAGTTTGCTGTCCTTTCACTGTTCATATTTTTTATCTTCTTTTTCTTAGATAAGTCCCTTTAACATTTCATATAATAAGGGCTTGGTAATGATGAACTCCTCAAACTTGACCTTATCTGAGAAGCACTGTGTCTGCCCTTCCATTCTAAATTAAAGCTTTGCTGGATAGAGCAATCTTGGCTGTAGGTCTTTGGATTTCATGACTTGGGATATTTCTTTCCAGCCCCTTCTTGCCTGTAAAGTCTCTTTTGAGAAATCAGCTGACAGTCTGACGGGTACTCCTTTGTAGGTGACTGTCCCATGATCTCTTGCTTCTTCTAGAATTCTATCCTTCATTTTAATCTTGGCTAATGTAATTATGATGTGCCTTGGTGTGTTCCTTCTTGCGTCCAACTTCTTTGGGACTCTCTGAGCTTCCTGGGTTTTCTGGAAGTCTACTGCCTTTGCCAGACTGGGGAAGTTCTTCTTTATTATTTGTTCAAATAAGTTTTCCACTTGCTCTTTCTCTTCCCCTTCTGGTACCCCTATAATTCGGATGTTGGAACATTTAAAGATATCCTGGAGGTTCCTAAGCCTCTCCTCATTTTTTAAAATTCTTGTTTCTTCCTTCTTTTCTGTTTGGTCATTTTTTCTTCCTTCTGGTCCACTCCCTTGATTTGAGTCCCAGTTTCCTTTCCATCATTATTGGTTTCCTGTGCATTTCCCTTCATTTCAATCAGTTTAGCCTTCATATGTTCCTCTAATTTGTGACTATAATCAACCAGTTCTGTGAGCATCCTGATCACCAGTATTTTGAACTGTGCATCTGAAAGACTGGCTATTTCTTGGTCACTTAGAATTATAGGCTCTGGGACTTTGAGCTGTTCTTGGGTCTGTTTGGTCTGTTCACACCTGTTATGTTTGAGGGGCAGAGCCTTAGGTGTTCACCAGGGCCAGGTGACCCAGTCGCTGGGTTGTGATGTTGTACGTGGGGGTGGGGTCAGAGGGGGAAAAATGGCGCTTTGCTCTGCTCCACTCTCTCTCAGATTTGTCCCCTCTGGGGCTTCCCACAAGCAAATTGGGCCCCTCTGGTGCTGGTTCCCGGGTGTGTGGGCCCATGTACTCTCCAGGACCCTGTGGGTCTCCAACAAACTCTCTGTGAGCCTGGGAGCCTCTCTCGGCCCCTTGATCCCAAGAAAGTCTTTCCAGTTGGTGCTTTCAGGCTCTAATTCCCATATGGGCCCTAGCCTGAGCCATCTGCCTCACTGTTCGCTCCTTCGCTTGGTTTATCTGCACTCGAATGTGTGATCACAGTCAGCCAGCCACCCTGAGCCCTCATTGGGTCCACCCATCGCCACTTCATGCCTGGGATCCACCAACTGCCCCGACTCCACTCCTGGGTCGGTTGGAGCAAAAGGTCTTTCCAGCCCGACCCCGCTCCACTGTTGACTTCAACCCTCTTACCGGTCTGGCTGAGTGGTTTGTTGTTGAACTTCTGTACAGTTCAATTTTCACTGTTTTGGCTGCGTTTTTGTTTCTGAAACTTAGCTCTCTTTAAATTTAGTTGTGGGAGGGGGCACAGTGTTTCCACCTACGCCTCCATCTTGGCTGGAAGTGAGTCTAATACTTCTGTTTTAATTCTGCCACTCAAAATTGTCCTTGTGTCCTGCCATTTCCCATGATCGTCTGGTGCAGTTGATGAAATGTCCTGGCTCGAGATGCTCTCTGGCAGTCGCTACTCACTATGCGGGGCAATCCGGGGTCACTATGATGGTTTCTCAAAGGACAATCACACATTGTCGTGCCACATTTTATGTTAAACTTGAGATTCTTTCACTGTAGGAAGGGAAAGAACTTGGTAGTTCTGCTAGGATATAGATGTGTTAAGTAGCACACTGGAAGTGACAACCTACACATTATCAGTTATAAGGGTTAGGTGGTTTCTCTGATTCTACAAACAGAGATATCAATGCTGCCTCAAAGACTCAACTAAATATACTCTTTTTTTGTGGCCCTCTCCCACCCCCTGTCAATTAAATATACTCTTGATGTCAGAAGTCCACTGTGTAAAACAACAGAGTGAGGCTAGTGTTTGGTACAATGAAATGGTCATGTTAGCACTCATATTTCCAAGTAGTCATTCACCTAGTAAAATAGCTTCAGCTCAATGAGTGATAAACATACCACTTATTTCATTGACTGCGACTGATAACAACTCTTTAGACAAAAAAAATAAACTGTTTTTCAAGTTCAAAGAAGCTGACAATATCTCAACTCAAAAACTAAACATCTGATGAATATGCCAGTGTCTTTAGGAAGTCACTTGCATGCTGTGAAAGATGGGTAACTGAGTCTACGTAACACTCCATTTTGGTGCAACGAAACAATACAGGGAAGATGATGTGTAATAATGAAAACATAGGAAAACAATCTTTTCAGATAATGAGGAGAAATGCCTTGCAATAGGTCTTAGTACATTGAGGAATTTTTCAATGCCCAATAGTGGTATCCTTTGTTACCTATATAGTTTATTAATGATCTTTTGATAGCATAAGAATTATGTTTCAAGTCCATTAACTTCCCAGTATTGAAATTCTTCCACTCTGATCAGTTAATGAAAGGAAGAGAGAGATGTTTGGTTGATGCTTGGAGCCTTGGCACACACCAGAGGGTCAGGATATAGTAGGAGTATACGTGATACTTGTAAAACTGATGAATAAGCTACTGACTTATGTATGATGTTAGATGGTAAGTATATAAAAATTTTCACCCTGGCTGGCATAGCTCAGTGGATTGAGCACAGGCTGCAAACCAAAGGGTCACAGGTTCGATTCCCAGTCAGGGCACATGCCTGGGTTGTGGGCCAGGTCCCCAGTGGGGGCCACAGGAGAGGCAACCGTACATTGATGTTTCTCTCTCTCTCTCTTTCTCCCTCCCTTCCCCTCTCTAAAAATAAATAAATAAAAATCTTTAAAAAAACCAATTTATAAAATTTTCAGTAACACTTGCCTCAAAATTTAGTTGTGAACAAATGTAACTATTTGTTAACTCTCCCTCTATGAGAACCCCCCATTTCCCATCACTGAATGCTCGTCTCCTGAGATAAAGACAAAGACTGGATATCTTTAATCACCACTTTTATTCAAACAGACATCACATGGCTGCTGTTATGATACACTGAGAAGTTCACAAAATTACTGCCCCCCCCCACAAAAAGCATTGATTATAAAGAAACATCAGACAAACTCATATTGAGGAACATTTCACAAAGAAACTGGTTTGTACACTTCGAAATGTCAAGGTATTAAATACAAAGAAAGGCTGAGGAACTGCTCACACACTGAAAGATACTAAAGTCGTAACAGTGTGTGCAACTGGACCAAATCTTGGGCCTAGAGAGGACACTGTGGGATAACCTACAAAATCTGAGTATGGTATATGGAGTAGAGAGTTATATCATATTAACATCAATCATATCATATCGATGATTCTGATGTGATGGTGGTTATGCAGGAGAGTAATTTTAAGGAAACATGTCCACCATGACAAGTACCATCAATACTTCCTGGTTCTATAGCACACGTAGACTAGGATAAAGGGCAACTTGGACATGACTCTCCCTTGGTCACCTGCAAACAATCCATTGTGAAAGGACTTAACACAAAGTAATGTGCTGATACTGAATATGAGAATTCACAAAGCACAGTGAAAAAGAACGTCAAGATGAGTGGTAAAGGGAAAAAGGGTCAAAGACAGAAAGCAGAAAGCATTCAAGTATTAAAGCACTCAAAAGGCAAAGAGCGGTTGGTCTTGGAATTGGGGTAGTAATCAAGGAAAACAGGTATGAGAGGTATACACAAACAGCCTCAAGCCTACCATTCGCTTCTATCATTATTTGTTATCAGAAAACCCACATTCTGTCACCAGCTTTATTAATAATGAATTATAAATACTACTCAGCAAATAAGAAAAAATTCTGACGCATGCTACAACACCAAAGACCCTTGAAAGCATCGTGGCCAATGAAAGAAGCCAGACACAGAAGACCACATATTGCATGGTGCCATGTACATAAAATGTCCAGAAAAGGCCAAACTGTACAGACAGACAGAAAGTAACTGGTGGATGGAACTGCAGATGGGGTTGGGAATGAGGACTCACTGTGACCCCAATTTGATTACAGCACATAACAACTCATTTGTAATCTCAAATTTGAGGCTTCGTGCCTCAATTGTCTCATTTGCTATTTAGTGATAATAACAGTACCTAACTCATAAGAGCTTTCTGAAGATCAAATGAAATAGTGTAATTCAGGTTAAAAGCTTAGAACAATGCCTGATAATTAGTGCTGAAGAAGTATACACACATGCCCATCTTAAAAATGTAGAAAAGAAAATGCATGTAAAAATGCAACACACATGTAATAAATTATAAACAGAGAAAAAGTAAATCTATACTTAAAGATTCAGCAACAAACTACAGCTCAACCTAGATCTATCCCTTAATCAAGGTAAATAGTTCAAAATACACTGAGAGAACTTTTAAAATATACTCATAAATGATAAAAACAAAGGAAATATACTAATTGTATTATTTCCCTAATATTTAGGGCCTAAGTATAAGGAAATGTTGAGATTCTTCCTCAGCCTCTCATTTTCAAAAGTAGACATTTTGATGTGTAATTCCTTAATTACATGATTTTCTCAGTATTTTCCATATTTTTTCTATATATAAAAGTCCTTTATGGAGAATGGACTTCCATGTTATCCTTTTATTCTAGTAATTTTTTATTATAGAGTAGGCTGTTGTTCATCTTAATATAATTCTGGACCAACAAACCCCAGAAGTCACTGCACTGAGGCCAAAGGCACCTACCTCACTGACATACGTATACTCTTCGGTGTTTTCTTGTCCTTGATGACGTTCACTCTGGTGACGGAGGAATCGAAGTTCTCTTCCCGACAGGAGTCACATAACGATAGAGATACTGCCTCCTGAGCTCAGTCCTGTTCACCGACTCTTTGAATGCAGGTGTACAACGTGAAAAGTGGCTGACCCATCACTCCACCAGACTAATAAATACTTGCTGCATTTTAATCTTTTGAAACAACTACTCCGTTGAACATGACCTGTATATCTTTGGTTAAACAGTATTGTCTCACCAGCATCAATGTTTACAGTCTCTATTACCTCTAAGACCATTTACAAAATGAACTTCTGTTTTGATCATTCCCTAATTCCTTAAGAAGTCCCAGAAAAATTTCCTAACATGAGAAAGTAGAGACAAATTTCAGTATTTGATAAATTTCATCTTGATAACTTCGAAAACAAATTTACTCTTTAAATTGCATTATAAAAAATACATTAGTCTTCACATTAATTTTACATGGAAATATATAATTGTTTGAATATTTAAATATAGTTTCTCTTTACCAAAAAGTGTCACTCAAAGCCCTACTTACACAAATAATTTAAATGCACTAATGCAAACACACTTTACACAATATAGTCCACACACATACTGTTTAACTTGGAACAATTATAATAAAAATCTATGCAAGATACTGAACAAGTACAAGATTAATAAAATATTCATTGTGGCTGTAATTCAATTTTCACTATTAAAAGAACTTAATGCACTCTTGAGTACACACACACAAAAAAACATCCAACTGTTTTATCTAATCTGCAAATTAAGCCAAAGTGTAATTTGACAAAGGGGCACATCATGTAACCTACCAAATTCTGAAAGTAATTCATTTACAATTTAACCCAAATTATAATTCTTACAAATTCAATTTTTCAAGCTTGTCTAAAATAATAATGATTATGGGAACTTAGATAAACATTTCCAAAATGTTTTTTATAAACACTAGGATCGTATACTTTAATATTTTAGTGATATAAATTTTTTAATATAAACCTTTTCCTCTAAAGAAATGGAACTTAGAAGAGTTTCCAATGTGAAGCTAGTAGATTTTTTTAGGTGTTCGAGCATTTGAATTGTAAGCACTGTCCTCTCTGCATGATGTCATCACAATAGATATGACACATCATAATTACACAGTACATTAACTTCGATGTGACTTCTTGCTCTAAAACTTACACTGAAAGTATGCAGAATGACTATTAATCGTACTTGCGGTCATTGTATGTCTACTTCATAGGAAAAAAGACACCAACACCCACAAGTAGAATATTTTTGTATGTTAGCTCTTTGTTTACTTCCTCATCAGTAGGACAGTATCCTTCCTAAATTAAAATTGGAGAATTATTTTAAACTAGTGACACACAGTGATATATTAAGAAAGAAAATTAAAATATTTGTATATGACACAAGGTTAAAGTTGCTTTATAACTAGAAATATAAACATTTGTCCATTTTACAATATAATTACTGTCTTAAATTTAAAAGAAATTAGAACATACCACCATAACACACTCGCAGGTTAAGTAATGGCCCCTGAATTAAAACTACATTTAAAAATCAACTGTTACAACACTATAGTTAATTCTAAGATAACACATTTTTATCTCTGAAATCATGGTACACTGATATAGCTTCAGTCAAATATGGTTTATACAATATAGTTGAAATTCATGTTTTCCTTTAACATTAATGATAGAAAAGGATCCAGAATCCTTGGCTTAAGGATAATCGGACACATATGTACTAGCCCAACCAGTGTCCCTGAATAAAGGATCTAAACATTCTCTGAGGATCTTAGACCTAAACTGCATATCTTAACATCTTTTATTTGAATTATTAAAATAGTTAGCAAGTTTAAGGAAAGTCAAACTAATGTACAAATAGAGTTTCTCACTTGCCAATGGGCCTCCACTTGGGTTGTCAATTTTATTAGATCTTTTCAGATATCAAGATTATAAGTAATTTTTAATAATAATCAATGGGTCTTCCCAAATTACCAAACCAATCATTTTAGTTCAAGCTATTATAAAACAATATGGTAATGTCTAAAATATTTTTAAGAGATAAGGACATAAAATATTCTGGATTTTCATATTAAACCACCAAACCCTTCAGATACAGGTGGTGGAAAAGCATAGTGACACTGGCAAGATCATCTTCCCCTTACAGTAATGCTAAAGGAAAGCAGAGGTTGTATATTACAGAGATTGTATATGTGCATGTATCCAAATGTGGAAAGGTAGAGACCTGCAGATCCATTTTTAATAAAGCAGGGGGAGTTTGTGCTATGTATATAAAATTACCAGGCAGTTCTTAAAATCTGCATTAAGGATTATGGAATCTCACTCTCTGGAATGCTTTTAAAAGAAATTATATCTCATTTGTCAACCCCACTGAAAAGTTGAGATAACTTGTTATAGTTTCTTCTTTTTAATTATCCAGTCAGACCACAGGATTGACAACGCCACCCTGAAATACACTAAATGTAAGTATATAGTCTTTGTTCTAATTTTTAAAAAGTAAAAATAAAATAGCACTAAATGTTTGCCATTTTAATTCTTGCAATATTATAACCTACTGACATGAGGTACAATCATAAAAAATAAGAGGGACTTGATTTGGGGGAAGAAAACTATACTGTGCCAACTTATATGACAAATTAAGATGAAGCTCTTCTACAGCAAATAGACAAAGGGTCTTTAGAATTTTTTTAAAAAGGACCTTAAACACTAATCTTAAAATAATATAAAAGTTTTCATTATAGTATGATGAAAAAGTGATGTCTGTAGCAAAATAGTTGAAGATTGATTTTTTCCAAATTTGGGAGAGCTATGTGTACTACATACCAAATATATTTCACCTGAAGTTCTGAATCCTCAACTAGTTTTAATACATATACTTCTGCTTTGCTTTACTGAGCAACAATTTGTGTAATAGTCGGGTCATCATCCTATCAGAATATGGCACCTGAGAATATAAACTTCTCAAATCATATATCTTAACAGGTTTAGGACGCTTTCTTTGTTTTTTTCTGGGGCGTTTTTTACGACCATTCCTCTTAGCTCCTGCAATGCGGGAAGAACCCTGCACAGGTTGCTTGGGAGAAGGGCTCTTTATAGCTCTTAACTGCTCTTCAGCACCAGCTGACGGTACTGACTTTGAAAGTACTTTGGCTGGTCTCTTTGCCTTCTTTAATCTACGAACAACAGATTTTTTTTTCTTAAGATGCGTTCCAATAAAAGCCCTCCTGGACTGATATTTGCGACGCAAAAAAACAGAGTATTTTGAAATATACTTTCTAATTATATCACTTAGTTTGGTCTGAATCCAAATTGACTGTTTTTCTGATGTGATTCTGGTGTTTTGCTGGAGAAGTGCTGGTCTGTAACATTTTTTGAGTAAACCTGTCTTATTACTTGTCACCTTCTTTCTCTGAACTTTCTTTTTACTTTCTAAAGACTCATTTCTCACTGATTTTGGCGAGATTTTGGCATCACCATTTAAGAGAGTTAACTGGAAATTGCTTTTCTTTGGAACTTCACTAGAATTCAAGACATCTGATTTTGCCAAAAATACAGAAGACCCACCGGCCGCCTGGTGTGACATTAATTCATGTCTTACTGACAATGTCATAAAAGGTGCTAAACTAGAGCTTTGTACATGAGCATCATCATCTCCTACACTGGGGCTCAGGTCACTAAAACGAATTTGAACCCAGTTATTCCTGTCTGACTCTGGTACTTCTATGTTCAGAGGAGGATTAATTACTATTTGTTTATTCAATGGGTCATAATAATTAAAGGAACTGGGTTTATACTTGTACTGTATGCTAAAGTCTTGATTGTTTTTGTCACTACGGCGCCTTATTTTAGAGAAGTTGAAGGATTCACCTTCCTTCAGCTTAATATTTGAAGAAAGAACATAGACTAAGGCATTGGGGTGCAAAGGCTTCAAAATGTTAGTATATGATTCAAGAAATTCAACTGTTCCGATTTCGATTTTCTTTTTTGGTTTTCTGTCGTTGTGTAAAAGTAAACGCTTCAGTGTTGGCGAGTCTTCCTCTTGTCCATTTACTCCTTTTGTCACTAGGTAACTCATGAGATTGGTTTGAGTTCCATGGCTGACTTTTACAGCCTGGCATCTAGAAGCCACTCGCCACGTTTGTTCATAAGGCCTCTTTTCTGTAGGATGATGGCTAGGTTTATCTAAGGCTACTGAAAAGTCATCAATATTGTAATCACAGTCTAATAGAACTTGAATAAATGCGGTGTCATTAAGGTCAGCCGAGGTAATCACTTTTTCTTCATTCAAATTTTTTTTTTTTACTTTCCTGGTCTCAGAGTCATCATCAAAGTAACAGTGGAAACGACCTTCCTTAAATTCCTTCACAAGCGCATTAATTTTCATGTCATCTTCTCTCATTATTTGAGACCATGTTTTCCCCACAAATGAAGGAGGGACATGAGGCAAGGCTTCAAGAACTGGTTCATCAGTGTTCTCCTCTATGACCCCCTTTGCTTTTTTCTGCTTCCTTGCAGACTCAACCTTTGGAGCAGAGCTTGAGTGGGAATCACGTTTCATCTCTTTCATGTCAAAAGATGTCTTCTTCTTAAACAGGTCTGGTTTATTAACAGCTGTTTGAGGATGGTCAGTATCAGATGGAACAGAGGGGTCTTGTTGAATATTCACTCCAGAACCACAAGGTTCAGAGTTCACGTTTCCTGAATCTCTAGGTTTTAACTTCAAAAGGTTATCTTCTTCAGCCATTTGAAGGATCTCTGACTCAAGAGGGGCATTACAATCTATGGCAGAAACACTACATTCACAGCTCTTTTCTTTTAAACCAGTAATTTCTGGATCTTTCCAAAAGTTGTCTTCATTGTCAGCTTTCTGTAGTTGATGAGTCACTGGCTGAGAAGTGCCTTCCCGTTTATAATTTTTTGGGGGACTATTAGATTCACAGCTCTTCTTTTCTGGGTCAATATATTTTGCCTTTTTTTTATCAGACCCTGGGGATTGGTAAGTCATCGAATGATGAGAGGGATCAATTTGAAAATTTATCTCAGAACCATAAGGCTCACAGCCTGCCTCTTCCAGAATAATATAGTCTTTTTTCTGGTTTACTACCTTAAAAGTCTTTCTGGATTGATTTGACACTGATTGAGGAGAGGCTTCACAAACATATCCTAGTTCAGTATCACAACAGTCATAGCACTCACCCTCTAAATCAAAACTTTTTGCATTTATACCATCAATTCCTTCAACAGTCACTTGGGGTGAGTCAATCACTGGCTGGCATGGGATATCAGAATCAGAAACCATTTCGCAATCACTATCACCAGTCACCAGATCCACAAGCAGCATCTTTTGAAGATTTGCTTCTTTGACTGACACTTGAAATTCATTAACTACTATTTGAAGAGGGACATCAGAATCAGACATTACTTCAGAATCACTAGTCTTTTCTTCCATGCCAAGATGTGCTACCCTCTGAAGGTTCATTTCTTTGCAAACCACTTGAGGTTGGTCAACTTCCAACTGAAAATGAATACCAGAATCACATTTTATTTCACAAACACTGGGTTCACAGTTTTTATTTTCTAGGTCATTATGATCCTTCTTTTGCAAGTTTATTTGTTTGACAGCCACAGGAGATTGATCAACCACTAACTGAACAGGAGCATCAGAATCACAACGTACTTCAAAATCACCTAGTTTATAGCTCTTATCTCCTAGGTAAATACAGTCTTCCTTCCAAAGACTCACTTTAACACCTTTTTCCAGCTGGTCAGTCACAGACTGAAGGGGATCATCAGCAGCAAAACTTATTTCAGGACCACAAAGATCATTGCTCTTATCTTCCAAGTCGGCATGTTCCTCTTGCAAAATGTGTGGTTCTTCAATCGCTGACTGAAGAGGGACATTTGTAACATAAATTACCTCAGAATCATTGGGTTCATACACCTTATCATGCAGACAAACATGTCCCTCCCTCAGAAGACTTATTTCTGTGGTAGCCTCTTGAATTTCATTAGCCACAGAATGAAAAGGTTCATCAGAGTCAAAACTTATTTTAGGAGCACTAGGTTCAACAATCTTACCTTCCAAGTCCACAGGCTTCTTCCAAAGGTTGATCTCCTTAACAATTTCCTCATTTTGGCCAGCCACTGACTGAAAATGGACATTAGAATCATACATAATTTCATAACCCTTAGATTTCTCTCTCTTCTCTTCCACGTCAACTTCATCCTTCCAAAGGCTTATTTCTTTAACGGTTTCTCTAAGCTGGTCAGCCACTGACTGAAGAGGGTCATCAGAGTCAAAACTTATTTCAGAACCACAAGATTTATTGTGCTTCTCTTCTAGCTCAACATGCTCCTTCTCCAAAATAGTTATTTGAGGCTGATCAACTGTTGACTGAGCCAAGAAATCAGAATCCAAACTCATTTCAGAACTGCTATATTGGCTGTTATTGTCTTCCATGTACACATGACCTTCATTCTCAAGGTTTATTTGTTTACCAGATGCTTCAGGTTGATCAGGCACAGATTCAGGAGAAACATCAGAATCCTGTATTAATTTAGAACCATCAGGTTTATCAACTTTATTTTCTAGGCCAACATCCTCTACCTTCCACAGGTTTGATTTTTTAATCACTTCCTGAAATTGTTCAGTCAGTGGCTGAAGAGGATGATCAGAATCAAAATTTACTTTACGATTATTAGATTCACTGCTTGTGTCTTCCAGATCAACATGTTTTTCCTTCAATGGGACTAGCTGAGATTGCTCAATGACTGAATGATGAGGGGGACCAATATCCAAATTTATTTCAAAATCTCTAGATTCAATACTTTCTTGTTCTGGGTCAACATGGTCCTCCTTCAACACAGTTATTTGAGGTTTTTCAGGCATCGACTGAGGAAGGATATCAGAACCCAAAATTATTTCAGAACCACTGTATTTATCACTCTTGTTTTCTAAAACATATTCATTCTGAACATTTACTTCTTTAACAACTATTTGAGGTTCAGTCACTGAATGAGAAACATCACAATCTATATTTATTTCAGAACCACTAAATTCAGTGCTTTTACCTTCAAATTGAGCATGCTTTTCTTTCTGAAGCCATATTTCTTTAAGAACTATGTCAGTTCTCTGAATCACTGAATGAAGAGGGATGCCGAAATCCAAACTTGTTTCAGAAACACTTAATTCATTACCCTTATCTTGTAAGTTTACACGCTCTTCTTTCTGATGGTTTGCTTCTTTCACAGCTCTGTCAGGATGATCAGTCACTAAATGAGAAATGTAAGATTTCAAAGTGATTTCAGGAACATCAGGTCCATTATTCTTGTTTTCTAACTGCACATGCTCTTCTTTCTGAAGACTTACTTCTCTAATGGGATCTTCAGGATGTCCACTTATTGGATGAAAACTACCGTAATTCAGACTTAATTCAGAAGCACTAGGTTCATTTTCCTTACTTTCGAAGTCTTCATTTTCTTCTTTTTGAAGATTAAGCCTTTTAACAAGTACTCCAGGATTTGTCACTGAAAGAGGAGGGACATAAGAATCCAAACTTATTTCAGAACCATTGGTTTCATCGTTCTTCCTTCCTAAGTGTGCACAGTCTTCTTTCTGAATGATCATTTCTTTAACAGCTACTTCAGGTTGATCAGTCCCTGAAGGAAGAGGTATATCAGAATCAAAAGTTGTTTCAGAAACACAAGATTCATTACTTTTATATTCCTGATCAATACGTTCCTCCTCAGCTACTTGAGATTGGTCAGCTATTGAACATGGAGGAATATCAGACTCAAAAGTTATATCAGAACTATTTGACCCAGAGCTCTCACCTTCCAAGTTAATGTGCCTTTTTCTTATTTCTTCAACATCCAGCTCAGACTGCTCAGTAACTGACAGAGGAGGGGGATCAGACTCAAAAGTCAATTCAGAACTGGAGCACCCATAGCTCTTAACTTCCATGTCGACATTTAACTCTTTCGGATTTATTTCACCCAGAGCTCCATGAGGTTGTTCATTAGCTGACTGATAAAGAGAAGCATGAGAATTAAAACTCAGATCAGAAACGCTAGATTTAGCACTCTTATTCTGTGGGTCAATAACTACTTCTTGAGGATTTACTTCCTGAACTGCTACTTGGGGTTGGTCATCCACTAACTGACCATCAGTGTGAAAACTCATTTCAGGACCATAATATTCACAGTTGTTATCCACAAGGTCATTCTTCTCTTTTGGAAGATTTATTTCTTCAACAGCCCTCTGAGTTTCATCAGTCACTGTCTCAAGAGAGATACCACAATCAAGATGTGCTTTAGCACTACCAGATTTGTGGTTATCTTTCAGGTAGACATGCCTATTTCTTTCTTTATTAGCCAGCTGGGGATGGACAATCACTGACTGAAGAGAAACATCACAATCAAAACTTGTTTCAGAACAACTTGATCCATAGTTCACATCAACCAAGCCAATGGGAACCTTCTTCTGAAGCTCTGTTTCAGTGACAGCCACTGGGAGTTGGTCAGTCACTGACTGAAGTGGTAAAACAGAATCAGCACTTATTTCAGAGCTACTAGAGCCATAGTTCTTATCCACCAAGTCAACAGGTGCCTCCTTAGGAAGGTCTACTTCTTTTGCAGGCTGTTGTGGGTAGTCAGCAGTGGACTGAGGTGAGGTATCACAATCAAAATTCATCTCAGAATCACTAGAATCATAGCTTTCATCAACCAGGCGAACAGGCACTGCCTTCTGAACACTACTACCTTTAACAATTACGTGAGTGCGGTTGGTGGCCAGCTGAAGAGGGCCATCATGATCAGAACTTATTTCAGAAACACAAGATTTATTACCCTTATGCTGCAAATAAGCATGTACTTCCTTTGAAGGGTTCATTTCTTTAGCAGTCACTTTAGATTGGTCAGTTAGTAAATAAAAAGAACTGCAATCAAAACTCATTTCAGAACCTCTAGATTCACAAGCCTTATCTTCTTGGTCAATTGTCTCCACACTCCAAAGGTCTTGTACAGCTTCTTCGGGTTGATCAGATGCTGACTGAGAAGAGCCACAAGCATATTCCATTTTAGAACTCACTGAGCTCCTCTGTCTCGAAATGACTGACTTCTTTAAAACCACATGCTTTTCTTCTTGGGTACGATTCATATTAGAAAACAATTTCTCGTGGTGCTTTGGAATGGCATATTCAAAGATTCTTTTATTAGAAGGTGTATCAGTTTTATTCAGGTTGATTGCTGGCTTTGCAGCTAATTTGGAAAGAGATTCACATTTGAAGGAGCCCTCAGTACCCATAAAAGCATGAGATTTAAAGCCAGTTGACAAAGTTTTACCACGAGATTTTACATCTCCCTGCAAAATCAATTTATCTGAATTTATACATACAGATTTCCTATTTGATTCTTTAGGTTTCTGATACAAAACTGAAGAAGTTTCTAGACGGGATGAGAGCATGGGATTTCTAGAGCCCCTGTCTTGCTGGTCAATGGACCTGTCAACTTTGTTTGGGTCACATTTGCTAACTGAATCCAAATGGGCTGCTAGTGGTAACCTAGTAGTATTAGCTGTACGTGGTCGATTATAAGAACTTTCAGGTAAATGACTAGCAGGAGCAGCAGATATCACTGAGGGATGTATTATGTTTTGTCCATTATTTGTAGTTTGACCAACACCCATTGGGCTTAATTCTTTCACGCCACTCCCAACTTTATAAACAAACTCCAAGGGCTGCTGCTGCCCCTTCTCCAATTTTTGAATAACTGATGGTCGAACTGAAACTCCCTGTGTACATTCCTGAGATTTACTAGGTCTAGAATACAACTCTCCAGTAGGTTCAAAACTTTTGGTAGCTATCTCTCCTCTGACTCCAGTAGCACTATCAGCCATTTCTTCAGAAACAGAATCATCTACAGGAACCACTTCAGAAGATGATGCATTATTCCTAAGAAGTCTCTCATTTTGTCTTGATCTAAAAAAAAAGGGAAAAATCATTAAAATATTCTAGTATTTGCTTAAAATGTTTAAGTTAAAACAGTGTTATTTTCTTTTTATCCTGAGGCAGATTCTTAGAGGACAAACATCTAAGACCATTATACCAGGCTGTATAATGTATTTCAGGAAGGTAATCGTACGGAAGATGCAGGTGGCTCTACCAATTGCTACTTAGTAAACACAAATGGCTCCTAAATATAAGAAATATGTAAATAAAGCTATATATCACTTTTCATATACCAGAACAGTAAACAAAGGGTTTAACACAAGTTACTTAACCTTCTTTAGTTTCCTCCTTCCAAAAAAAAGAAAATAATGAGTCTGGTTTTTGTTTTTAAAATATATTTTATTGGTTATGCTATCACAGCTGTCCCAATTTTTCCCCTTGGCACCCTTCCACCCAGTAGCCCCCTCTTCAGAAAATCCCCCACTTTTTCATGTCCATGGATCTTGCATATAAGTTCCATGGCTTCTCCATTTCCTATACTGTTCTTACATCTCCCTGTTTATTTTATACCTAAAAGCTATGCTTGCTTTTTTTATTTGTTAAAGTATACTTTATTGATTATGCTATTATAGTAGTCCCATTTTTTCTCCCCTTTATCCCCCTCCAAACTGTACCCCCTCTCCCTGCAGCATCCCCCACTTTGTTCATGTCCATGAAGTCATACAGGTATGTTCTTCAGCTTCTCCATTTCCAATACTATTCTTAACCTCCCCCTGTCTATTTTGTACCTACTGTTTATGCTTCTTATTCCCTATACCTTTCCCCCTGATTCTCCCCCCTTCCACTACCAGCTGATAACCCTCCATGTAATACCCATTTCTGCGATTCTGTTCCTGTTTTAGCTGTTTGCTAAAGTTTGTTTATATTTTTTTAGGTTCAGTTGTTGATAGTTATGAGTTTGTTGCCACTTTACTGTTCATATTTGTCATCATCTTTGTCTTTGACAAGTCCCTTTAACATTTCATATAATAAGGGCTTGTTGATGATAAACTCCTTTAACTAGACCTTACCTGGGAAGCATTTTCTCTGCCCTCATATTTGAAATGATAGCTTTGCTGGATAGAATAATCTTGGATGTAGGTCCTTGTCTTTCATGACTTGGGATACTTCTTTCCAGCCCCTTCTTGCCTGAAAGGTTTCTTTTGAGAAATCAGCTGACAGCCTTATGGGAACTCCTCTGTAAGGAACTCTTTGCTTTTCTCTCACTGCTTTTAAGATTCTCTCTTTATCTTTAACTTGTGGCATTTTAATTATGATGTATCTTGGTGTGGTTCTCTTTGGGCCCATCTTGTTTGGGACTCTTTGTGCTTCTTAGACTTGTATGTCTATTTTCTTCACCAAATTAGAGGTTTTTTCCTTATTTTTTCAAATTAGTTTTCAATTTCCTATTCTTCCTCTTCTTCTGGAATCCTCATGATTCAGATGTGTCCACATTTGGAGTTGCCCTGGAGCCTTCTTATACTATCTTCATTTTTTTTTGAACTCTCATTTCTTCTTTCTGTTCTGGTCAAATGCTTCTTTTTTGCCTTATGTTCCAAACTGTTGATTTGAATACCAGCTTCCTTCCCTTCACTGTTGGTTCCCTGTAAATATTTCTTCATTTCACTTAGTGTAAACTTCGTTTCTTCCTTTATGGTATTTCTGTCAACGAGTTCTATGAGCATCCTTATCACCAATGTTTTGAACTCTGATTCTGAAAGGCTAGTTATCTCTGTTCAATCTAGTTCTTTTTCTAGGGTTTTGTTCTGTTCATTCATTTGAGGCATATTTCTGTTTCTTCAATTTGTCAGCCTCCCCGTGTCTGTTTCTGTATATTAGTTAGAGTGGCTTTGACTCCCTTAGTAGCATGGTATGTGACCAAAAAAGGCACCTGTAAACTGAGTGGGGCAGAGCTCTAGGGAATAGCCATGGTGGGGCAACCCACTTCACCACTTTGTGGCTGTGGGTGTGGATGTGCTCAGAGAGGATACAATGCCGCTGGCTGGCTTCTCGAAGTTGGCCCAGTACTTGCCCCATTTCCAGTCACTTCACCCCCTATGCAAGGGTGCCCTTCCAGCTGTTGCCCTGGTGCTGAATACCACAGTAGGTAGATATATGTACATTCGAAGCACGTGTAGGCCCTATAAAAGGCATTTCCAGAAGATCTAGCAGTTTTTCCACTGACACAACCCCACTGGTTTTTACACCAAAAAGTTATGAGGATTTATCTTCCCAGCACTGGAACCCTTGGCTGTGTGATGGCCTGGGGCTGGGATCACTAGCTCCCAGGGTATCCCTCCCAATTTTTGTCCATCACATGAATGTGGGACTGCCTATTCCACCACCATACCTCATCTCCTTGCCTCTCTACCTGTATCCATATCTCCGCCCCTCCTACCCATCAGGATGAATATGGCTTCTTTAAATCCTTGGTTGTTGGACTTCCATACAGTATGATTTTCTGACAGTAGTGGGCGTTGTTTGTTTTGAGTTAGTTGTAATTCTTTTTGTGGTTGTGCAAGGAGGCAAAGCATGTGTACCTACATCTTGATTGGAAATTCTCCTTCATGAGACTGTTTTGAGAAGTAAATTAGTTATTACATGTAAAGAGCTTTTTAAAAAGATTTTATTCATTTATTTTTAGAGAGAGGGAAAGGGAGGGAAGGAATTAGAGAGGGAGAGAAACATCAATGTGAGAGAGAAATATCAACTGGCTGCCTCTCATATGTGCCCCAACCAGGGACCAAACCCATAACCCAGGCATGTGTCCTGACCAGGCATCAAACCCATAATCTTTTGCTTTACAGGGTGACACCCAACAACTGAGCCACACCAGTCAAAGCAAAGAACATTTTTTTTTAAGTCTGGAAAACAGTAATCATTAACTATTATTATTTTAACACATTTATTTGGCAAGGCTGCAATGACCAGCACTTTACTACATTATTGGTAGGAGTATAGATTAGTTTCATCGCTATAAAGAACAATTTGGTAATATCTACTAAAATTAAAAATGCCAAGAGGAGTCTAAAGAGACATGACAAGTTAATTGAATATGATTATCCTGGATGGGATCCTGAAACAAAAAAAATTAAGTAAAAACTACAGAAATCTGAATAAATTACAGAATTCAGTTAATGTATTACATTGGTTTGTTAATTGTAACAAATGTACCATACTAATGTAAGATATTAGTAATAAGTAACTGAATGAGGTGGTATATAAAAATTATTTGTCCCATCTTCCCAAATATTCTGGTAATCTAAAACTATGTAAAAATATAGTCCATTTAAGACAAGAGAAAGGTTAAGAATAGCATAGGAAATGAAGAAGTCAAAGAACTTAATATGTACAACCCATGGACATGAAGGCCAGGAGGGAATGCTAGAGGGTGGGGTGGGGTGGGGTGCAGGGTGGAGGGGATAAAGAGGGAAAAATGGGACAACTATAATAGCATAATCAATAAAATACACTTGAAATATATATATATAGCCTATTTAAAATAAATTAAAGTTTAATTAGATTAACACCTAAAAACACCTTTATTAAATATTTTTCAACTTGAGACACGCCACGATTGCACTGGGAAGATTAAAAGAATACTCACACACGTGTGGCTACACGCAACTTTTTAAAAAATGTCATAGATATTACTAATGCTTTCCCCCCCAAAATTATAATTGTATTAAGATAATGTTTTTTGGCATTTGTAAATTTAAAAAGCTAACCCTGCTATCAAAATAATATTATGATGGGGCAAAAAAACTTCCATAATTTTCATACTTCTGAATTTTAATCAATAAAATTGGAGTGTAGTAATCACTTTACCCTAGTTTTTCAAAAGCCTGTAGATTATCTCCATTTGTCTTAAAGACTATCACAACATTCTCAAAATAAAATTAACTTTGTATCATCTGGCTAACAAAAGAGATGAAGAAAAGAAACACAAGCAGGTTCATAAAATGCAATGAGCAAAAGTCCCCAAAAGGTTAGGAATCATCATTTATACGCTTAGATTTGCATCAATATTTTTATGTGTACATTTGAAGTTAACAACTAAAGCATCATCTGTATTTCTACTCATTTTAAACTAATTTTATGAGCAAAAAAAAAGCCCTTCAAAAAACCTAATGACTAGAGGTTAAAAACCCACTCTTTTCTATAACCCATGCTAAAAAAGCAACATTTTAAAAACTATCTATAAATATAAGAACTATATATAAAAATCTATGAGGTGTCAAAATGAAAACTTCAAACTTTTAAACCTTCCATTAAAAAAGAATTAGTACGCATACATTAACTAGATAAGCACCTAATTCAATAGATAGAATAACCAAATTCCTCCCCCAAGAGCCGAAGAAATAAATTAAGAAAAACCAATAAATAGAAAGCAAAAATAAAGCAAGAGCTGATTTTTAAGAAGGCTAAAATGTCTAGAAAAGAAAGCAAGACAGAAAAATTTTTTAACTTTTACTTAGAAAGCTTGTAAACATAATTAAACAATGTTGTATTGGCATAAGATTTAAAAACTCAAGGAAAGAAAATTGTATTCAGCAACCAAATATACAGATACACATAACAACTTAGGAATTTAGTTTATGTTGCAGGTGATATTATGTATCAATGGAGATAATATAAATTTATTAAAAATAAGTAGAAATGCTGTCTCACACCAGACTTTTAAAATTCCAGGAAGTGCCCTGGCTAGTGTGGCTCAGTGGATTGAGTGCCAGCCTGAGAACCAAAGGGTCGCTGGTTCAATTCCTGATCAGGGCACATGCATGGGTTGCAAGCCAGGTCCCTAATAGGGTGTGCATGACAGGCAACCACACGTTGATGTTTCTCTCTCTTTCTCCCTCCCTTCCACTCTCTCTAAAAAAATAAATAAATAAAATCTTTTAAAAAAAATTCCAGGAAGATTAAAATATTTAAAAGAAGAAACAAGGGCATAAAAAAAGACATAGAAAAAAACATAAAGGGAAATTCCCCTTAGATCTGATTATATCAAAATGTTTAATTTCTATATCATAAGAGACCCACAATTGAAAAATGTAACAAATTCTGAAAAAATATTTTTAACATCTTTAAAATACAAAGAACTAGTATCCATAAATATTGCATACAAATCCAAAATATACAAAAAGTTCAACAGAAAAATAAGCAAAGTATATGAACAATTCAGAACAGAATTGTTCAGAATTGTTTTATTTAGCCATAGATGAACAAATATATGGCTAATAAATATATGAAGACAGAAGTTCTATTTCACTAATAAATAATAAAAGTATGAGATATCCTTTTTTTGGCCTGTTATGTTGGGAGGAACAAAATGAGATTGCTATAACCCCAGTGCTGGCTGGCAAGAGCGACAGGAAAGGAGCACTCTTCCACGACTGGTGTGTGCGTACAAGCACGAATCCTGTAAACTGCGGATAAACCTGACCACCCTACTCTGCCGTCGCCAGTGTTTCTGGTACTCGTCTTTTAACAGCTATCTGTGCTGCCACCTTTTTCCTGTGCTTCATCTTGCCATACTTACCAAACACCTGAATGATATATAATTATTTACTGCCCTAGAACTTTTATTTGGGAAGAAGTATTATATAATCCATAGCTTGTGTAGTGTGAAATGTGCTACTTAAAATAGGAAAAATAAAAAATATATCATTGCAAAGGAAAATTACTAGATACAATTTCATATTATATTCCCTGACTCCAAGATTCACTTTAAGAAGCAGTAAAATGTTATCACAAACATCTACTGTAATGTATGCCAACTACGCACTAATCTTATTCCATTCCGTTACTTTACCTGCTTTCTTGATAATGATATGGGTGGTGCCGCAGTACGTCCTGCAAGAAACGTTCCATCAAACTACTGGAACCCATCCGTTGTCTATTCTGTGCAGTCAAGTACCTGTGCTGAGGACTAGATATATGCTACAGGGAAGAAAGAAACTGAATGTTTTTAAATGGGTAATACTCAGCAGTGAGAGTAGAAGTAGAAACTGCTATACCCTTTCTACAAAGCAATTCTAAAATATACATCTAAAATCTATAAAATGAACTTTCCCTTAGATACGATACTTACATCTCTAAATCTCTTTAGGAGAGATGTGGATGATTTATGCAAAAAATGGTGCTTGTCATAGATTTATTATTTGCCTCCCCATGTTTATAACAGCATTAAAAAGTATGTCTTTTTCAAAAGACAAAGGTGTGGAAATCAATAATAAAACCTCATCCTTAGAATGAATTTATGTGATTACTATTAGACAATTAAACAAAACAAGTGCCACTAAACAGCAGAATTTTTATATATTACAAACCTGTGTTTGATATCATAAAAGTTTAGTACTAGCAGCATCAGAACCTCATTAGATCACAAAAGTTTTGACACAATTATGAATATAGATGCAGAAATCTTCAACAAAATACCAACAAACCAAACTCAGTAACATATAAAAAGGATTATATACCAAGGCCAAGTGAAATTTATCCCAGGAATGCAAAATTAGTTTAACATATGAAAAAGCAATCCATTATAATTGCTACAGGTTGAAGCCTGTACCCCACAAATGTATATATTAAAGTTTTAACTGCCAATATAACTACATTTGGTGACAGGGCTTTTAGGGGGTAATGAAGTCACATCATAAAGAAAAATTAAGTCAAAATGAATCAAGATCTGAATGTAGCCCTGGCTGGCGTAACTCAGTGGATTGAGCACAGGCTGTGAACCAAAGGGTCACGGGTTCGATTCCCAGTCAGGGCACATGCCTGGGTTGTGGGCCAGGTCCCCAGTGGGGGCTATGCAAGAGGCAACCACACACTAATGTTTCTCTCTATCTCTTTCTCCCTCCCTTCCCATCTCTAAAAATAAATAAAATATTTTTTAAAAAAAGATCTGAATGTAACAGCTAAAGCTATAATACGCTTAGAGAAAAACACAGGCATACATCTTCATGATCTGGGATTAGGCAATCTTTATGACACCCACAACATGAGCAACAAAAGGGGAAAAAAAGCTAAATTCAACTCTAGCAAAATTTAAAACTTTTGTGCATCAAAACATTAAATTCGAAGTCCTTACCTTATTTTACAATTTCTTACAGAATCTAATTCTCTGAATTCTCCACCTGCCATTCAACACCCACTCCCACTGCCACCCTACTTCCACCGCAGCCGCCCTGGCCTCCTGGCTTTGGGTCAGCACACCACCCACCCGCCTCTCTCAGGGTCTCCGTCCTTGCACTCTCCTTCTCTTCTGCCAGAGACGAGCAAGCCTGGCTCCCACACTTCGTTCAAATCCCAACTCTAACGTTATTCCCCTAACCTTACCTAGCCACCCTATCTAAAATGGTACTCCTTTGCTTATTTTATTTTCCTTATAACATTTATTACAATCTGACATGTTGTACTAAATTTATATGACTATTTTCTGTTTTACTGTATTGTAATGTAAGCTCCATAAATAAAAAGACCTTGTTTTGTGGATGGTCCTATCCCTAGAACCTTAAACAGTGTCCTTCAACTTCTAGGTTCTTATTACAATCTGTCCCAGGACTAAATAAACTGAACAAAATGTAAAAAAAGAGGAAGTCACTACCAAGTCCTTTGAGGCGTAATGCCCACACTAACAAGACCATCTCACCTGTTCCAGGTTACCATAGCACACACAGCAATAGCTGCAATATCCTTGTCTGTTCTGCATGTTGAATAACCAAAGTCCAAAGGTATTGTCGTTGAATACTCAAACTGGAAAAAGAAATGGTGAAATCACAATAATTCTTGCTATTACAAGGAAATTTGCTATGCTAATATCAGAGAACGGAAATTCACTCTTGAGTCCTACCCACTGTTATTTCTCATAATTATGAAAATAGATAGGCTTCCTTCCACATGAGCTATGAAATCAACCCGTGAGCAGAGTGGAGATGATATCGTACATCTAAAACAGTACCTTGCAGCCAATAACTGAAGACTAGATGACTAAGTTTTTAACTTGTTAGCATTATTAGGACTGATTCAGTACTAATAAGTTATTATTATAGTATATTTAACATATGCTAATGAGGCTCATGAATTTTCCCATTATATTTCTACACAAAATCCCAAATTACTTGAAAAGCCAGTGTCATATATAACATCTAATTCTCTCTCATGAGAGTAAAGATGCCACTTGTATTTTCTGCTTAGTCCAGAAACAGATTTTGAAATAATTTACCCAATAAAGCTGCTGAAAGTCAAAATAACAACTAATTTAGTCTCTGAAACATGCAGCATTTCTCTCTGACAATTACATAAACCAAACAGATGAGGAATTTTTTCCAACTGGTATGATGAGATTTTGTTACATATATTTTCTAAGTTTCTACCCCTTAAAACTATAATCCTTCAATATTATATACTGAAGTGGTTTCCAAATCAGAATGAGTATCAAAATCATCCCCCAAAATTCTGATTTTGTAGAGCTGAAACGGAGTCTAGATTTTAGGAATTCCCAGGTAATTCTGATACACAGACAATTCATCCACTGACACAAAGTGTGTATGTTGATTACTTCAGTAACAAACTCAATACAATACAGTTTTTGCTTTGTTTTCTTAAAGTTAAAATAGAACTGTAAGAAATAATTTTATCATATTTTTAATTCTAATTACTTTAAACACTGTATGTTGGAAAATATATACAGAATGATCCTATAAAGTATTATGAACATTTCTGATAAGAAGGATGACCCTGCAACAGAAAAAAATTTACTCATTAAAATCAGTCTTTAAAAAATGAAATCAGAGCCTCAAAACTCGTGAGATGAGAACAGAAAAAAGCTTCTTTAAGTCACAATGTTGTAACATTCACTTACCTATTACTTTTTATTATGAAAAACTTTGACTTTTTGACTTCCCACACTTAGGAGGAAAATGAATCAATTAAAACCAGCCTCTGAAATAAAGAATATATAAGAAATTACTTGTAATTGGTCTTAGTTCCATTACTTTACTTCATTCATAACCTGAAGGAACAAAATGAACCGAGCGTCAAGTTGCATTTACAGATACGGTCGTTTTCAGGTTGAGAAACCCCTAGAGCTTAAACGTAAACTTTGAAAATCATTCAATAAAAAAACCTTTATTTAAACTTTTTTAATTTAATGTGCTTTATTTAAAACACAAGGAAAATAGTCACTGAATGACAGGCAAAGTGAAAGGATGGGTCTACTACCACACACACAATTTAAATACTTTAAATATTTTTAAAGTCTGTAATCCTTATGTCCTTCAAGTCTCACGGCATTATCACCTGCTACTTCTGTCTTCTCCAGTGTCATATACTTGCTACAATGACAGTGAGCGACAATGAATCAGAAGCAATACTGGCATTTTTTTAAATTCATATGCTAGGTCCCCACCCGAAAAGCTTACTGAATCAAAATCTGCCGGTGAGAGACAGGCCCATGCCTATTATGCATATTTAAAATGCTCCCAGATGGATCTTTTATTGGTTGAACCAATAATATAGGCCATCTTTTTAATGTACTAATAAAATTCTTACTTAAAGGCATCATTTCTTTGTTGTCCGGGACTCTATCCCATTAAGACCTATCACCTGAATAGGTCTTTTTATACAAACTCTGAATTCTCCCAGTACCTGATATGTTTACGAAGTAACAAATCATTTACCTTAGCAGAAAAGGGCAGGTACTTCATCAGCTATACGAGTCCTGGCAAACATCTGTAAATTAAAATAAAATGATTTTTAAAAACATAAGATCCATAAATGTCTGCCACTGGCCAAATAAACAGCTCCAAGTCATATTTCAGTTTAAAAGGTGACACAATTAGGTTTCTAACAATAAGGGCAAAAATATTAAGCTCTGAACACAAAGCACTTCATATACTGTGACTCACTAAATCCTGCACGACCTCCTAAGACGCTCCGGAGCCGAGGAGCAGTGATGGCCCACGTGAGCCCCATCAAAGACATCAGATCTCGGGGGTCTGAGAATAGCAGCTGTAAAAAAAAAGTAAGGCAAAACTGTGCCTCTAATGTTAAGAACAAAGATACCATCAAACCCAAAACAAACTGCATGAGAAACATTTAAAAGAACTACCTATGTGAAATTTAGTTTACTTTCTGAACTAACGACCCAACTCCCGCCTCTTGTGTTAGTTCTAATGAAAGACACTATCAATTATGTATCGTCTATTTACATTTATTGACACTTCAGCCAAATTAACAATTTTTTTATTTTTCCACACGTTGTGGGCAAATTGTTGACTATATTATCCAGGATCACTGAAAAAATGCCCATGGTTTGACTCAAAAGAGCTGGGGACACCGGTGTATAATCAAGGAATGGAATCAGTACGTTGAGTGCCTATCCTGTGTAAGGGTCCACGTTAGGAGGTTTAAGGGAAAGAGGAAAATACAGGGAAATCTCTCTTGCTCTTAAGAAGTTTAAAATGGAAATGGGAAATTAATGCAAAAAATGCCAGGTGGTATCTGAGAATTGCCTAGGCACAAATAATAAATGCTAATCGCTTTTAACTGGAGGGGCCAGGATATCGTGGTAGGTACATTTTTTTTAGTTGGAAATTGGGAAATGGGTAGAATTTGCTTACACAAAGGTCAGGAAAAGCTATCCCAAGTAACAAAAAAGCAAAAGTACAAAAGCAAGAAAGCACAAGGTGTATTTGGAGATAATCGGTTGACAAGTACAGCTAAAGCCGAGGTTTTGTTGAAGAATGCATGGGCAATAAAGCAAGAAAAGATGATCTGAGTGTTGACATGATACAGTTTAAAAGCAGACTAAAGAATCTATACCGTTTCTGCAGGCACTATGGAAATTTTCTGAAAAGCCGTATACCACACTCAAAGACTGCTTTAAGAAAATTCTGGAACAATAGTTCTGTCCTACTCAAGGGAGCTTTTTTTGCAGGGAAAGGAATGTAACTGTTAAACTCTTCAGTATCATTTCCTAGAATATTAGAGAAATTAGTTTATCTCCAAAATATCCATGTAAGAATCTGAATCCCTTAGAGCAAAGATTTAGGCTCATTATGCTTGCAAATTAGAAAAATGCAATCTTTTCCTTTAAAAACATGACTTTTATTATTTTTAGTATAAAAGTGAAAAATATTTATTATAATGCAATTATAAAACTAAAGAAATAAAAAGCATAAAAATTGGCTGTAATCCCAGTAGCCACCATTAACATATATTATGTATTCTTTTTCCTAAATGTGTTTTTATAAAAATGGAATGGTACTATTCAATCTATTCTATGCCTCTCTGTCACTTAACCATGTATGAGAAGCACCTCTATATATTATAATTCCTAAAAAGAATGTTTAATGATTACATAGTATTTCTTTCATTTTATTAGTGTAAGACAAAAAAAAGTCCTATCATCTGACAAGACTGAGTAATTGGTGAACTTTTAAAAAAAAGTCAGTAAGATGATTTCAAAAATACATACACACATAAATTTACTATATTATCTAAATTAAAACATAGAAATGCATATATCTTTGATTTAAGGGCAAATTAGGCTTTTCTTTGTTTCACTCAGGGTTTTTTGTGCATAGGACAGCTAGCGTTCCAAGTCATTTTTTTTCATTCTTTCAAAATCTCCATCATAATCATACACACTCAACAAGTTTCCATTTTCTCCTTCTCTAAAGCAGAACAAGAACTTAAAGACACATTCAAAACTGAGAGCGCTATTAGGATAACTTAGGATTTTGTCCAACCCTTTATAGTTGTCACACCCACTTAAGTATTTTTGCAAAAACCTCATTTTTAGTCCAAAGCATTTAATTTATTTTTCATAAATATAACAATACTATAAAAATGACAGTGTTCACACTCTTAGTTCACTGATTTATGTGACATTTAAAACCGAGGAAACCATGCAGGGCAGTGCACAGAGACTGAACCGAGTGAAAGAACTTCAGCACAACTGACTCAAAAACGAAAGAAAATTGCATTTATTTTCTTGACACGGTTTCTTGCACACTGGAGACCTGTACCTGTTGTCGAAATGAGTTCAGAGTTGTCGTGTGTGAGTTTCTCAAGCTGCTTCGGTGCTGAAATAAAAGCTAACCAGAATCTTTAGGGGGGAAAAATTTTCAACAACCTGACAAGAGAGACACCGATTTACTAGGAAAGACAATAGAAGGGTGTTTGGTCTACTGAATAAAATAATCTAAATTACCTGTCTGGGAATAGGGATACAGCTGGGGAGCAATTACAAAACAACAACCAAACAATATGTTAAAATCCTCGTTCAGTGTCCCTTTCTTTAAATGTAAACTGATTTTCAACTTACCTCTGGTGACCAGCATTTTCCTGGATACCTCAGTTCAGTCTTATTAAAATAATAATAGCTAGCTTTTAGTGAGTACTTAATCTGGGCCAGGCACTGTGTCAACAATTTCACAAGCATTTTGTCATCTCCGTGATATCCAAACAGTCTTTTGAGATTGGTGTTTTGGTATCTCCCAGTTTGCAAATCAAGAAACTGAGGTTTAGAGAGAAGCTGCGTCTTGTTCCAGGGCACACACCCATGACCAGTGTAGCGGGATATGACCCTAGGTCAATCTGAGCAGTTTGTGCTCTTAACCTTTTAACTGCTATAAAATGCTTTCTTTCTGCATTTTCAGGAATGCTAATTACTTGCTTTAATATTAGGTGAAAACAAATAATTAGGAATATAATTTGCTGCAATAAACACGGTCACATATTCCAAAGAAAAGAGTAAAACTGATGTTTTGCTTAATTGCATCATTGCTCCATTCTCCAAGCTGGATGCAGACAATACCTCGCATTCTGACTCAAAATTAAATACCGTGTTGAGCAAAAAGGAAAAAGCATTGATGGACATGGACAACAGTGTGGATTGCTGGGGAGAGGAAGGACATAAAGGGATTAAATGGTAACGGAAAAATACAATAAAGATTAAATGTAAAAAAGTAAATAAAAAAATTAAACATCAAGACACAGGAAAGCAATACATTTTATAACGCAATCCAGCACACGCACACGAAGGTATATATACATGCACCCACACACACAGACAGTTTTGCAAAACAATACCTTCATGATGTGTAATGCAATGCATTCCGGTATTTTCTATGCTATTTTATTTCGTTTTTTAAAAAGTGCTAGCTATGAGTCACCAAATTAATTTCACAATTCACCAATGGATCGAAAACTGCCATTTGAAAAAACACTGTCTCAAAATATTAAGCAGAGCAAACAATATTTTATAGAAGATGGTTGTTACCCTGAATTCAGTTTATTTCTATCCAATATTTTGGCCATAACTGCGATACTTTATCAAGTCTTTAACAAGTGTCTTTACTAAGGCTGACCATTGGCCAAAGTGCAGGGGAGAAGAAAATCACTGCCTTCTACGCTTTGGGTCCAGATCAATGCAAGTTGAGAAGGCAGTGGAGGGATGTTTATGCATCAGTGTAGAAAAAGTCCTCAATGTAGTTTTTAAAAAAACGGGAGAGAGCAGATTACATTAGTACCCCAATTATATAACACACGAATATAATTTATGAACCCCAAATAGTTAATAGTGGCTCTTGAAGATGAGATTGCAATGGGCTTTTTCAGCGGGTTTTTTCCTGATAGTACAAACACGGTTTGCTACAAAAAAATAAATATAATTCTATTCTGAGTGTAAAAATACGTTTTAGTTCCTTGAGGGGCACTGTCTCTTTACGCATTTCTTCCACGCGCTACCAGAATCACCGCGTCGGATAATGTTAGGAGCTGGAAACGGCCTTTTCAGGAGCACGTAATGACAACGGCGTAATTTGACCAGATTTACACAACTGTTGCACGGCGATAGTAAAATAATCGTTAACACAAAAACCTAACGTTTCCAAAATAAATTCTAATTGCAGAAGGCTGGTAAAGGCCTAGTTCTGGGGGCAGCTGGACACAGCGCAAGGCACAGGGGGAAGGGGATTTGTGGACAGGTGGCTCCGGATCTCGACCCCACAGATGCCCGTGCAATTCCCCGAGGGTACAAAGCCCTAAATCGGACCTCGCAAATTTCCCTGTCTCCAGGGCCCAGCCCAAGGCCTCGTCCACCGGGCCCCTCCGACCCACGGCCCCCGACAGAAACACAAGGCTGCCCGCGCCCCACCTCCACCCCACGCCCCAGCCACGGTGATCCCAGCCCGGAGACGCCGGCCCCGCTCGCGCAGGAGGAGCAGGAAGGGACTGGGGTGAAGGGAAGCCGAGGACCTGCAAGGAGGGTGCGGGAGCCGGGCGAGAGGTCCGTGGGTCCCTCGGGAGCAAGAAGGCGCCCGGGGCGCGAGGCGAGCAGGCCCCACCCCCGGCCGCGCACACTGAGCCCGCGGGCGTCGCCCGGGCTGCGCGCCGACTCGGCCGGCTCGTCCGCGTCCGCCCCCGCCGCCGTTCTCACCTCTGTGGAGGCCGCCCTGATTCCTTCCGGGCCTCGGTAGAGGCCGAAGACCGGTGGGCTCGCTCCCTTCCTATTCCGGTTCCATGGCGGTGCCCAGACCCCCGAGCCGTCCAGAGCGCCGCGGCCGCCCGCGCCTGCTGACTGCTGCCAGTGGAGCCAGATGCAGGAGCCACCAGCCTCTGCCGCCTGTGCGAGAGGAGAAGCGAAGTGAGCGCGTCACTTCGCGGACCTGGGCCCCCAGTCACGACTCAGCCCACGTAGTCCTCCAGGGGCAACGCTGCGCTGCAGCCCCGATTGAGGTTTGACGTCAGGGAAGGTGCGAAAACAAGGCCCCTTCTGACGCAGGGACAGCGAGACCGCCCCTAGCCCACCCCCACCCCCGGCGCCGGAGCCCCCTTCCTCCCGCCCCCAACCCTCCCCTCCCCTCCCCGACATCTTTTAAAGAGAACACTTCCTCCAGGGTCAGGGCCCCACTCCAGGCTTGTGAAATCAAACCTGTTTCAGGCAAAATGACCAGGCTTATAGCGCAGTTAGGACGTGAGATACTCACGAAGGTTTTATTATCTGAGGGACCAGATAGAAAATGCTTCCCAATGCAAAGCAACACATGAGCTGCAGAAAAGAAAATGGGCTCAGAGGGGCTAGTCGTTTGCGCTGTTTCGGTGTGTTTCCCGTAGTGAGCTGCATCTGACAAAAGCTGCTGTTTAATGAGCCCTTGATTGGTGTTTAAGGTTTCTATGTGATTCTTGCATTTCATTCTCAGGACAACCCTTTATAAGATCTTATAACGAATCCTGTTATACCCTTTTGACAAATGAAAAAACCCTATGCTTGGGGAGGTTAGGTATTCAAAGACCTACAGTGCACATGAAAGGGTTACGAATATTAATCAAAATCAAGTCAGTTATTCAGTGATATTCTGTACCACCCACTGAGAATATAATTTTGTGCAAAAACAGCTTAGTGTAATGAGGGACACAAGCCCGAATTCATCACGCCACTGAATGCATTATAATCTATGATAAGGAAAATAATCATACCTAAAATGGAGAGAGCAGGTCTCTATTTGGAGAGCTTATATCTTTTGTAAAAATAATCATAGAATGAGCTACTTTGCTCTTTGGTAATTGCTATAATTATCATTTTTAATAAGCTTGTGACTTTGCCCCCCCTTTTAAACTTGTCCATTGCTTTTGCATTCATAGTTTACATTCTTTGTGTATATTTAAGCTCCTGCTTCCTCTGCTATCTTTCTGCCACTTTAAATCTGAGCTTTTGCAACTGTTTGGTTTATCACCCCCTTTAGATTTTGTTAAGACACAAAAAAAGCACTGATTTTTTAAAGGCAAACTCTTTCCACATCTTAACCTTGGAATTGGTGAAAGAAAATTCATTATACATTAACCCAGCCACCATGACATAATGTTATTTCACAGATGCTGAGACACACATTTTTTGACCCTTCAACATCTCTGAAAACAGGATGCATTTTACAAACTGTGCTCTTAATATTGGCCAGGGGGCTGTATTAACATCGCTGTCATCAACAGCACATACAGATAGCCCTTCACATCGTACTTATTTCACCTGAATTGAGGGCATTGTTTAATAGAACCCACAACTCTAAGAGAAGGGAATTAACAGGTATAGGAGTCTTTCAGACTTGAAGAGTCCTAGGAAAAGAGGGGAGATTTTCCTAGGACCAAAAAGAGATTTCTTCAGCACTTAGCAAAGAGAAATATGGGACCAGCTAAAAGCTGTTAGACCCCCGAGTTACTCACCAGGTACATTAGTTCTTAATGCATTTTGGAAACCTATATCTGAACAGTTAAATGGTAAGTCTAATGCACACACCTCCAAAAAAGTGAGATGTCTGAGTGATTATTCCCAATGTTATAGTTAGTCAATTACAACCCCTCTAAGTTCCAGTAGAAAAAAAAATATATATATATATATATATATATATATATATATATTGAAGAAGGAAAATGAGTCCTGAATGTAACCTGAAAAGAATGCATTAACCTCTTCTGGGTAAGCCAAGAAAGTGCTAGCATGAAACTTGCTTGGGGGGAAATACTGGATTCAGCCCTGGCGGGTGTGGCTCAGTGGTTTGAGTGCAAGTCTGTAAACCAGAGGATTGCCAGTTGGATTCCCTGTCAGGGCACATGCCTGGGTTGCAGGCCAGGCTGGGCCCCCAGTTGGGGACATGTACATGGCAATCCATCGATGTATCTCTCACACATTGGTGCTTCTCACTCTCTCTTCCCTCTATCTAAATAAATAAATAAAATCTTTAAAAAACAAAACAAAACCCTGGATTCAATAGTGGAGCACTTGTAAGTCTTGATGGGTCACCACCACTTCTGGTGGCACAAAGACAATACTGCATGGAAAACCACAGCCGTTCAACAACTGACTCCAAAGGGGATTGAGTGGCATGGTCGGAGCGCTGCTCCTGTACACCAGAGTGCAGAGTTGCCTCCCAGTCATGGCAGATACCTAGGTTGCAGGTTTGAACCGCGATTGGGACACATGCAGGAGGCCAATCCTTGTTTCTCTCTCACATTGATATTTCTCTTTCTCTCTCTCCCTTCCTCTCTCTGAAATCAATTTAAAAAAAAAAACTTATCCTCAGGTGAGGATTTTTAAAATGTGATTTAGAAAAATGTGAAGTTTTGCCTGGCTGGTGTGGCTCAGTTGACTGAGTGCCGGCCTGTGAACCAGGGGGTTGCTGGTTCAATTCCTGGTCGGGGCACATGCCTGGGTTGGGGGCAGGGCCCCCAGTGGGGGGTGCTCAAGAGGCAACCACACATTGATGTTTCTCTCCCTCTCTTTTTCCCTCCCTTCCTTCCCCTCTGTGAAGATAAATAAATAAAACCTTTGAAGAAAAAAAAAGGAAAATGTGAAGTTTTGGGAACACCTTAACTAATTTTATAGTTCCCTTTTTATGCATGCTCCAGATTGATACATAATAACCTGTTTCTAAGCCTGAAAGAGTTCTTTCACTAAGTATGGAATAAGAAATGCTAAATTAGAAGAAGTCGTTGCATTTTAGTTTAGTTGGCAGCATGTTTTATCCCGGCCGATATTACCATAAACTTAGAGGAAGTGCCATCCTGCATCAGAAGAGCAGCCCTTCCAGGCTCCATCTCTGTCTAGTGGCAGTGGGGACTTTTTTGCAGAGCTTAAGTATCTACAAGGCTCAGCTCTAAAAGTTAAAATAAAAAAAATTCCCCCCAATCCTTTGTTAGCCCACTATAAATCAAAACCCGTTCACTCAGCAAATATTCACTCAACCTAAGAATCAGAGGTTGGTTTTATATGCATCCCATTCCTTCCTCAGAGTGGGGGGGGCAGCACGGGGAGGGAAGATCCTCTGTATGTGTTATTTCATTCTTCATTCTTCAACAGAAAAATAAAAACTGCTTTTTAATGTCCAGAAATCATTACAACAATTCCTGGTTTTTTTTGTAAGCTGCTTAAGCTAACATTAGGCTAATGTCTGAAGGGAAAAGGCAACTAGGGAAACCTAGATCTCATTTCTGAATCATAAAGGAATTTAGATTCCATCTGCTTAAGAGTTTGGATTATTTTTCCCAAAAATGCTATTACTGTACACATCTACCTATTCACAAACAGGTGAGATTATTATGAAGCTTTTACCCATTAGCCTGGCATTTCAACTCTTTTAAAAGTATAATGTCATCTTTGAATGAAAAGAATTCACTCACATTCCACATCCAAATCAAAATTTTAAAATTAATGAGAAGGGTCACAAAATATCCCCATCATTTTGTCTTGATTCCTCCTCATAAGATGGTCTCCATCATTGACAAAATTTCATTCAAAAGCAGAGGGAAGAATGATAATGCTAATGTCTTCATCTGACTGCTTGTTGGAACAAGAAGGAAAAAGAGGCTCCTGGAAAAAAATGCAAGGTATGTGACCTGATTGCAGAAGTACACGGTGGATGTGTGGAGGATAGCAGTGTAGGTGTGAGGACAGACAAGAGTGCAGGGGGAGGTGTGCAAATGGGCTAAATCCTCATCCACCAAGTAAGAGTTTTATGTACAATGTGTGAACTTGGCAAACCACCAACTGGCAATATAAGCCTATTTTTAACTAAACCCGAACATGATCCACCAGAACTGAAGACAATAAATTTATTTTGAATATTTGCTTCTGTTTGTCAGGAGTAAACATGGATTTTTTTGCCCACTGGACGGGTGACTCAACTCTAGGAACATTTCCTGCACGTGAGTTTAACATTATGCACAATGAGATTTAACTTCTCAGGAATAACCTTCCCATCCTATTCTCCCTTCAGTCTAGTCAAACAAATTACTTCCACTGTTACAATCTGTAGATATATCTGTAACACAGTTTCATACAAAGACCTGACTGGGACATGGTTTGACATCGTTTGTTTCCAATACATAATTCTTTATCAACTCCTATATTCTATTCCTTTCTCTTTTTTTTCTTTCTCTCCATGCCATCTTTTGTTTCTACCCACCCATTTTTTTTAGTTTCCTTTCATCATTTTCTTGCTAACTAAAACATAACTTGTAGCCCTTAAAGAGAGTGTTTTTGACTTGTGGTGATAATAAGGATTGAAAATGTCACCTAACACTGGTTCTTTCCTAATTGAAAAGTCATAATTGAGAAGTCATTTCAAAACGTATGTCCTCTGGAGTTTAACTTTTAAAAAAGTAATTATTATTGCCCCTTCCTAGAACAAAGTCATCAGTATAAGAACTATGTTCTTTAGCTTTTCCCTCTATTTAAACTCCCAAATATCTTCACTGCTTGACTTGCAACAATATAGAATTATTTCACTGCTGAGGTTCCTCCCATATGTACTCCCAAAACTTCTACAAGATTCCTGAGTCCCACGAAGTCCATTGCACTAACTACATTTTCTTATTTTATTCCTGATGCTCTGACGTCTGGAGCCCAAGGACCCAAGGAGCCCACCTCCCAGAACTAACTAATTCTGAGACATAACAAACAACAGGCCTGCCAGCAAAAGCTTTGATGTGCAAGTGAACTAATAACGCCTGAGTCCAAACCCCCACTGGCTACGTTCATCAGGCCCCTGCTGTCCAGAACTCTACCCCCAGCCCTTCACTAGGGTGCAGGACCAGACAACCAGAGATCAAGCCTGTACTGCAGAACTATTCAAACTGTCCAGTTGTACTTTGTACCCTTGCTTACCTTGCATAGTCCATTCCTTCCCTGCTTGCCTAGTGGCCCTTCATGGACCAACCTGATGTTTCTGGGATACTATAAGCATAATGAAAATATTTTCCTTCACGGTAATCATTTTCATGTCTGTGTGTCTTACTTTGTCTGCTCCAGATGAGTCTAGGGTACGTTTTTAGAGCAGGATGATTTTGCATCAGAAATGACAGATCCTTAGACAGCTTGGGCTCGCCAACCAGACCCAGTAGGAAAGTCACTGCTAAAGGGAGTCACTGCTGGTTGCTGTCACCCTTGCCGCTGGAAGGTACTGCGTTGTTTTTCTGGGGGAGTGCCATGATTTCCAGCTTAAAATTGGGGAGCTCAGGGAGGTGAACGCTCCCTGAGCTGTCACGTGCAGGGCCGCTGCAAAGACGGCACCGCAACGTAATGTGGCCGGAAGATGGACTGCAGTGTTGAGAGGGGACTCATAGAAGCTCCTTTCCTGACCACGATGGTGTGAAGATAGAAATTACTGGTGAAAGAAAAACTGGAAAATTAACAACATGTGGAAATCAAAACACAACTTCAGAACAACGAATGAGCCACAGAAGAAATCGTCAGAAATCACAAAGTAATTTGACGCAATGCAGATGAAAAGAACCAGCCAAAGCTGTGTGATGCAGCAAAAGCAGTTCTACAAGGGACGTTTACAACAAAAAATGCTAGGAAGTAAAGAAAGATCTCAAACAACCTAACTTTATTTAACCTCAAGGAACAATAGAAACTACAACACACTGAGCCAAAAGTAGCAACAGGAAGGAAATAATACAGATTACAGCAGAAATCAATGAAATAAAGTCAATAGGAAAAAATCAATGAAATAAGAGTTGCCTTTTTGAAAAGATAAACCAGGTCGAAACCCTTTACTTAGAATAACCAAGACAAAAAGAGGGAAGACTCAAATAATAAAATCAGAAATGAAGGGGGAGGCATTACAGTTTTCACCAGGGAAATACAAACAACCGTAAGAGACTACTAAAACAATTATACACGAACAAGTTGGATAACCTAGAATAAACAGGTAAATCCCAAGTTTGTACCTCTTCTTTGCTTTGCTTTTTTTTTTAAACTCCCAAAGGGCTCCCACTTGCAGTTCCCTTCTGGCTCTGCCTGCTGATTTTGCTGTGCTTCCCGCTGCTATGAGACAGTACAATACAATCTCCTTCCTTCTGGGCAACATTTTTCATGTCTGTGTAGCTTACTATTTCTGCGTAAACCGACTCCAAGGCCTGTTTGTAGAACCACTGGCGCTGCTGAGCATGGGGTGGGGATCACCCCAGGTGGAGAGGATAGGCCCTAGACTGCTGGGGCTCTCCAGCTAGACCCACCAGCAGAGGCCACAGCTCTGGTTGCCGCCGCAGGTGGTAATGCACTGGCTCCTCGGTGGGTGCTGCATCGTGTTGTTCTCGTCTCATGCTGCCCTGACTTCCCAGACCGGATGAGGGCACTCCTCTAGTTCACACGCCCTCGTGGTAGCCGGAAGAGGGCTGCTCTGAAGAGCGCCAAGGCCCCCAAGTGCTGGCAGAGGGCGCGGCGAAGACAAACTGCGCCCAGCGCAGGGCCGTGGCTGACAGTGCTCAGGTGTGGCGACGCAGCGCACTGCAGCTGCACCATGTGGCAGCGCGTAATAATGTTTGTGAAAATGATAAAAAGGTATTATTCAGAACCATAGTAATAGGTACAGGGACAACTCCAACTGGGACCTCGCAATGGGAGAGATAGGGCACTTAATTCCTAATACAACATGGGCAAGTGGGAATTTATAGCCAAGGACTGGTGTGAGGGGCAGTGCACGAAAAAATGACTAAAAGGAATAAAGAGGGTTCTGACTAAACCAGTCCAACACAATCCCTGCCAAGGCAGTCCGGGGTGATGAGTTAATCGCCTGGGAATGGCGAAGGACGAGGCTTCTGCTCTGATATCCAGGGTGATCAGAGCTGGAGGCTGGAGGTGCTGATGAACACAGTTTGGTAGAGTTCTTGCTAAAAATGGATTTGACGAGGAAGTGCGCAGATGAGCCTAGAAGATCTGGAACCTCGGCTTGGAGTGCGATGGAGTAGAGAGCGCCTGGGCACAGAGCTGCTCCGCCCGTTGGAGATCGGTGCAGTTCCCGCGCTGCATTTGAAGGCGCTCCTGGTGCGGAATGTAAAGAGGCGGTAAGCGTCCTTTCACTACCACCGTTAAGAAAAAAAAAGATATTCAGTGACACATTCAATAAAGCTCGGCAAGACAGGCTTTATTCCAGGCCATGGGCAACAGGTACAGGAACCTCTGCGATGGGGAGTTTAGAATAGGGGAGAGAGTGGGCTCAACTCCAAAGTCAGCAGGAGCAATTCTGACCGCAGAACGGAGAACTAATAAATGGGTTTAATTTAGGCCACTAAGTGTGTGGCAATTCGTTACACAGCAATAGAAAACCATTACAGTAATCAATGTGAATTCAATTATATTTATGACACAAGAAATTTACAAATCCATGGTTCTATAAATGTGGAAAAATGTGGGAGGACATCAAACTTTAAAAACCTCTGCAAGTCAAAGGAAGCAACAGAGTCAAGGACAACCTATGGAAAGAATTAAAGTAATTGCATGTTCTATATCTGATGTGTCGCTTATCCAGCATGCTTAAGGAATTTATACAAATAAACAACAACAAATCTAATTTCCCAATTTAAAAGGGAAATACGGATTGAATAGACGTCTCTCCAAAGAGCCAGCAAGCGTAAGAAAAGATGCTCATTGTCACTAATCATTAGGGAACTATCCAGGGGTGGGCACAAACAGGTTTACAGTTGTGAGTACACCAAACGCTGAGTTTAGTCTTGTATGACTATTTATGGTATTATGTATTTGTAGTATAACTGCAAGCCTACTTTTGCCCACCCCTGTACCTCAACACCACAAAAAGGTATCACTATCACCTCATGTGCATCAGGATAGCAACTATCAAAAGAACAGAAAATAACAATGTTGCAAGGAAGACAGAGAAACCGGAACCCAAGAGCACTGTTGGTGAGAAAGTAAAATAGTTCAGCCATTATTAAAAAGTGATATGGAGATTCCTCGAAAAATATAAAAAGAGAGGATACTATAATCTCTACCTATACCATTTCTGATATTTACCTGAAACTACTCAAAGGCAAATCCCAGAGAGACATTCGGACTCTATGCTCATTACAACGGCATTCACAGTAGCCAAGAGGTGAGGGTATTGTCCATACTGGATGAGTAGAGAGAGAAAACAGGGTCCACACAGATGATGGACCATTATACAGCTCTTAGAAAAATCGTCCCAGGGCTACTGTGTGAATGAACATCAAGGACGCTATGCTAAAATAAATACGCCTGTCGTAAGAAAGAAAAATGCTGTATGAAATATCTAAAGTAGTCAAAATCATGGAAAGAAAAGTAGAACAAAGATTACCAGATACTGGGCATGAGGAGAAGTGATTTCGTGTTTTGGGTTATACGGTTTCAGAATTGCAGGATCAGAAAGTGTTAGAGATTCAGTGAACAACAATATGAGAATGTTAACACTCTCAGCAATGCGCTTACAATGGCTACAATGGTAGATTTGATAATATCTGTCTTTTACACAAAGAAAATATTAGAAAGCAATAAAGGACAAAAAGTGAGGGTGATACAGACTTGGAAGTGTTTGTATCTTGAGCTCCAATATAAGGGTCACTGCTCAGGAGAAATAGCAAGTAGCCACCATAGAGGTGTCCTAAGATTCAAGATTTACTCAGAGATCCTGACTCTCTCAAAGGCAAGGTTAGAGTCCACCAAAACTATTCAAACTCTCCAGTCACAAGTTGTTCACCAGGTTTATTTGTTTTGCTCATTCCTTTCCGAGAAAACCTCCATAAAGGTTAAAGATTCCATCTCTCTCTCTCTCTCTCTCTCTCTCTCTCTCCCCTCTCCCCTCCCTCTCTCTCTCTCTGTAATCCTGTGGAACCTTGCCTGGTGACCCTGCATATAGATTGCCTTGCTTTCAGTTCTGAATGATTTTATTGTGATTTAAAAAATTATCTTCCTTCATGACAATTATTTTTTGTGTCTGTCCCTTTCTGCTCAAAAGTCCAGAGCATCTTTCAGAACAATTGGTGCAGCAAGCAGGGTATTAACACCCAGTGGGGACGACACAGCATTGGGTTGCTTGTGCTCTCTGACTGGAATGAACTGCCACTACCTAAGGACATCTCTAGTTATCAGCATACGTGTTGCTTGATGGCTGCTACAGTGTATTATTGGGGTTTGGGGGGGGTTGTGTTTTTTGGTGGGTAACGTCATGATTTCCTAGTGTAAAATCGGGGAGCTCCAAAAAAGTTCTCATAGAACTGCCTGGAAGAGTGTGGTGAAGAGTACCAAGCTATGCAAAAATAAAATAAAATAAAATAAAATAAAATAAAATAAAATAAAATAAAATACAGACGGTAGGTTCGGTTTATTGGAGCATCCTCCTGTGCACAACAGGGTTGAGCTTCAATCCCCTGCGGAGGCACACACAGGAGGCAACCAATATATGTCGCTCTCTCACATCCATGCTTTTCTGTCTCTGTCTCTCTCTTGCCCCTCCCCTCTCTCGAAAACCAATAAACATATCTAGGTGAGGTTTAAAAGAATACAAGGATGGTGGGTGAGTTTTTTGAAACGGACTCAGCGGGGTTCTTGTTAAGACTGGATGTTGCATGGAAGATTATAGAGGAGACTAGAAGACTCAGGAGCCTAATCAAAGTACAGCGAAACAAAGAATCATCCCAAAGAGTTCCGCGGAAGTCCAGAAGGTACAGTGCCAAGGCACATACCCAATACGAAACCAAGGTACAAATTGCAGTACCACCCATGGTACCACTAGGGGCAGCCAAACGACAGTGCCATGTAGGAGGCTGTGTGTGGAGTTACTCACGGAGTCGGGGTTTGTGCCAACTATGGTGTTGCGGTGTGGTGCCTCGCAGTGCCACTGTTAAAGAAAAAAATCTTTAATGACACTTATTGGAGATGGTACAACAGATCATAGCATAGGTATAAAGATCGCTGCCATTAGGACTTGGCAGTGGGGCAGAGCCTGCACTCACCCCCAAGGACAACATGAGTTGGTGAGAATACATAGCCAAGGAGGAGAGTGCCGACAGTGGGTGGAAAATTACTAAGTGAAAACATCGGGGAAAAGGAAAATTCCAGCTAAACAAACCAAACATGATTGTTGCTGAAGATGGGACTGGGTTATCAAATATCACATGGGAGATGGTGAATGATGAGGATCCCAGTCGGATGTCCAGGGTGATCAGATGTGGAGGTGGGCAGGAGGTTCTGGGGGAACTGATTCAGCAGGGTTCCTGCTAAAACTGGATTTTACAAGAAAGTGCACAGATGAGCCTATGGAATGAGCCTGACTAAAAAGTAAAAGGAAGCAAACATCTTCATCACAAAAAAAGTGCCAACATCTGAGCTAGGTGGTAAGAGAGTCATCCTGCACACCAAAGGGTTGCGGGTTCATCCCCTGCCAGGGCACATACCTAAGTTGCAGGTTCAATACCCAGTCCGAGTGCCTAAGGGAGACAACCAATTGATGTTTCTCCCTCACGTCAATTCTCTCTCTCTTACCCTCCCTTCTTGTCTCTCTAAAATCAATAAACATACCCTCAAGAGGATTTTTTAAAGGGCCACAGAAACACCAAAGTGCCAAGGTGTTTGCAAGGTGTAAGCCCTTAGGGGCTAAGGTACCACCATAAGTTTCCAACAGACTCAGCTGGATGCTGAGGTGCATTCTGGGTACAGTGATGAGGTACATCCGTGGTACAGAGCTAGAGTACACTCCTGGGATGCTTCCAGGGTATGTCTGTTACAGTGCCAAGGTTCACTTAGAGTTGCCTATGGAGGCTCCCATGAAACTGACTTACCAGAGTTCTTGCCAAAGCTGGATTTTTCAAGAAAGCACATAGGTGAGCCATGGAGGTTAGGGAGTGGGCCTCATGAAAAAGTATTGGGTTGCCCAAAAAGTTTGTTTGGTGTTTTTTGTAAGAGGGCTCTAGTGGCACATAGTTGCCTTCAACTTCATGCAAAACAACCCTGCTAGATTGTACTGTAATGGCTGTCATATCAGCGTACATTTCTTTAAAAAGTTTATCAAAATTGCTGAATTTTATGCAGCCATTTTAATATTTAAAATGCAAGAAGATATGCAACATTATGGGTGCATTATGCTTTATTATTTCAAGAAAGGTAAAACAAAACTGAAATGCAAAGGAAAGATTTATGCAGTGTATGGAGAAGATGCTGTGACTGATGGAACATGTCAAGCGTGGTTTGCCAGCTTTCGTGCCTGAGATTTCTTACCAAATAAACTCCACAGTGGGGCAGACCAGTTGAAGTTGATAGCGATAAAACCCGGACACTAATCGATAACAATCAACGTTAAACCACACAGGAGATAACCGACATACTCAAAATATCCAAATCATACAGTTATTAGTGAAATGAAAAGTGTATCTCTTATTATATAGAAAAAGAAGATAGGAACTTGTAGGACAACCCAACATAGTGAAGTAAGAATCTTCATCACAAAAGAGTTCCACCTAAGACCCGGAAGCCAGTGCCGAGGTTCGCCCGCGGTACCTTGCCGAGGTGCACCGCTGCCCTAAGTCACTGAGCAGCAACCGCAAGAAGCTTCCCAGGTCCCTAAGCGCTTCCCGGCACAGAGTTGAAGCTCCTCGGCAGCACAGTTCGAGTGTGTCAGAAGGACAGAGGTGAGGTGCATCCGAGGACTGGTGCTGCTTGTGCACCTACCCTGAGGTTCAAGGGTACTCCTGGTACCACACCAAGGCCCACCTGGGGTTCGGTAAAGGGTTCTGGTGGAATTGGCTTAGAGTTCTTGCTAAAACTCAATTTTAAAAGGAAGTGCGCCGATGAACCTAGAAGGTTAGGGAGCCACCCACATGAAAAAATATAATGTGGAAAAGAATCTTTGTCATAAAAGAGTGCCCCAGTCCAACCTGGAATAAATGCAGAGGTACGCCCAGGGTAAGGTTTCCAGGCACATCCACCTAGGTGCTGAAATACAGCTGCAGTGCAGTTATGAAGCACATCCGCGGAGGGCGACCCAGCTACGCTGGGTCACTGCGCTGGAACACAGCCACGGTCTGGCGGCAGAACACACCTAGAAAAGGGCAGAGGTCGACCTGAAGTTTGATATGGGGGCACGATATTTTGTCAAGTGTAATGCACACTGTTTTGCCCAAATGTTTGAGGGAAAAATAAGGCGGCATATTATACGCGGGTAGTACTAATTCCATATCTATGGGAATGTTTTTAATTCTTTTATTTATGCCTACGCATTGAAAGTGTAACTCTAGAAAGCAATAACAGTGTCTGTATGCAAAATAATACCCTGGAGTAAAATAATTGGTTTTGTTTCTAAATATAAGTTAAAGATTGATTGAAAAATTAAAATGAAAGATTATTTTCTGAAAGTTTAGGCTGAAAACAAGTGCGCACAATATACAGGGGAGCATATTGTACGTGCCAAAATATGGTACACCTGCAGTAGAGAGCAAATGCACAGAATCCCCTGTTTCACCTCCTGGGAGCTGGGAAAGGCCGTCACCAGGGCGGAGTCGCACGTGTACTTGCGCATGGTGCTCACAGACCTACGATGCTGCCTGTGATGCTGAGGTTTGGGTGCCTCACGGTGCCACTGTTGAAAAGAAAAAGAATAGTCAGTGAAACTCCACTACTCAGCGAGAAACAAAACAAATAACCCAATTAAAACATGGCCAGAGCTCTGGCCAGGTGGCTCAGTTAATGCAGCCTCATCCCGTACACCAAGAGGCTGAGGGTTCTATTGCTGATCAGGGCACATACCTAGGTCGCAGTTCCCACCCCTGGTGGGTGCGCATGCGGGAATCAACTGATCTGTGTTCCCCCCATCTCTCCCTCTCTCCCCTTTCTTCTGTCTATGGAATCAATAAGCATATCCTCTAATGAGGATTAAAATAATAATTTAAAATATGGGCAGAGGTCTGAAGAGACATTTCTTCATAGAAAGTTTATAAATGGCCTACTCATGTATGAAAAGTTACTCAACATTACATGTCCTCATCAGCAGGAAATGCAATTCAAAACCATAATCACCTCACAAGTATGAAGGTGGCCACCTTTAAGAGATCAGAAAATACAGCCCTGGCTGGTGTAGCTCAGTGGATTGAGCGCAAGCCTGTGAACCACACGATCGCCGTTGGATTCCCAGTCAGGGCACATGCCTGGGTTGCAGGCCTGTTCCCAGCAGGGGACTCACAAGAGGCAACCATGCATTGATATTTCTCTCCTTCTCTCCTTCCCTTCCCCTCTAAAGATAAATAAATAAAATCTTTAAAAAGAGAGAGAGAACAGAAAATACAAATTGTTGCTGGCAAAGGGGAGAAGTTGGAATCGAAGAGCAGTTGGTGTGAAGGTAAAATACCGAACCCATCCTAGAAAACTGTGTGGGGAGTCCTCAAAATATAAAAATAGAATAAGGGGGTGGATTGATGGGAGTAAAAGGCAGAAAATTGTAGTTGAACAACAATTTAAAAATAAATAGATAAATAATAAGTAAAAACAGAATGACATATGACCCAGCAATCCTACTCTGGGATATTTATTCCAAACTACTCAAACTAGCATCTCAAAGAGCTATTTGGACCCCTACGTTCATCACAACATTTGTCATCCTACCCAAGAAGTAAAACCAACCCAAATACCCATGCATGGATGCATTCAGGGAGAAAGTATATATGCATACTGGCATGTTATGCCGTCTTTTCAGTAAAAGGCAAAAGATTTCTAAGAGCTGAAGAGAGGCTAGAGTACATATGTGCTATCTTTAAAAAAAAAAAAAATCCCGGCTCATTCTAAGGCATGAATGGATATAATGACATTATGCTAAGCAAAATATGCCAGTCACAATAAAGACAAATACGTATGATCCCACTCACATAAAATGTCTAAAGTAGTCAAATAAAAAAAAGAATAGTAGAATGAAGATTAGCAAAGTCAGGGGAGGTTGAAGGGAATATTACTGTTTTTACTACTCACAGAGTTTCAGGACTGCAAGAAAAAATGTTCTAGAGATCTGTTCAACAACAATGAAATAATATTTAACACTAACTATACACTTGTATGTCTTGAAGAAGGTACATTTAAAGTTATCTATTTTTTATACAATGAGGGGGTAGCAAAATATACAGATAAGGAAGGGAAGACAAACCTCAAAGGGTCTCTATCATGAGCTCTGAACTATAGCTCACTGTCTGGGAAAAGCAGCAATTAGCTGCCATAACAGGAGATGCTAACATTCTGGATTTTCTAAGTGATCTGCAGACTCTCCTGAAAGTGGACTTTAGACAGAGAGGAATATCGCTATATATGGGTCAGAGTCAGCCAAAAGTATTTAAACTATGCAACCATAAGTTATACACCAGCCTTATTCTGCTTTGCTCATTCCTTCTCGTGAAAAACCTCCGTAGAGTCTCCTACCCACACTTCTCCCTCCCTCCCTCTCTGTCTGCTGATCTTGCAGGCTAATTCCCCTGGTTGTCCTGCATGTATGCCACTGCCCCATTTCTAGGGGACTGTGAAATTCATACAAAACGTCTTCCTCCATCGCAATCATTTCAGAGCCTGTGTGTTCCCTTGTTTGCTGAATCAAGTCCAAGGTTTGTTTGCAGAACAATTGGCGCCGCCAGCACTGTAGGTCAATCCAATACATTCTTAGACTGCTTTGGCTCACCAACTGGATCCAACTGAGAAGCCATTGCCTAAAGGGTGTCACTGCTTTTTGTCACACTAGCTCCTTAACGGCTACTGCATGGTGTCTGTTTGTTGAGTACTGCCCTCATTCCCAACTTACAGTTAAGGAGCTCTAAAGCTGAGAGCACCTGAGCTGCCTGTAGACAGCTGCTTGTGATGCTGCTGCCACAGGGTACCTCCTACAGAGCACCTTAGAGGGCTGGGAGGTACACTGAAATGTGAAGACCATAGTCATGGAAGTATCTCTTCGTTCCATAATGGTGTGAAGACAGAAATTACTACTGCAAAAAACTGGAAAATTCACAACATGTGGAAATTAAACCACAGTTGGGACCAAACAATGGGTCAAAGAGGAAATTATAAAGAAAATCACAAAGTATCTTGACACAAACCAAAACACAAACAGCGAAGCTTATAAGAAGCAGCAAAAGCCAATCTAAGAGGGATGTTTATAAAGAAAAACACTAGATTTAGAATAAAGAATGATCTCAAGTAACCTAACATCAAGGAACAATAGAAACTACAACACACTAAGTAAAGGTAGCCAAAGAAAGGAAATAATACACATTAGAGCAGAATCAATGAAACAAGATTAGAAAGACAATAAGAAAGATCAAGGGTGAAGAGCGGTCTCTTTGAAAGATAATCAAAATTTAAACCCTTTAGTTAGAATTACCAAGGCAAAAAGAAGAAAGACTCAAATATTCAGGAATAAAAGAGGACACAACGCAATATTTACCAGAGAAATACAAAGAGGCTTAAGAGACTACTAAAACAATTATATGTGAACACCTTGGATAACCTAGAACGAATAGATAAATCATAAGTTTGTATCCTTACTTTGCTTTGCTTATTTCTTTTGAGAAACACTCTATTTGGGTTCCCGCTCCCCATTCCCCTTTTGCTCTCTGTCTGCTGATCTTGTAGGCCACTTCCCCAGTGGCCCTGGGGGCCTGTCTTGCCTCCTGACAGCAGATACAAACTTCTTCCTTTAGGGCAACACTTTTCGTATCTGTGTAGCTTATTCTTTCTGCGTAAACCGAGTCTGGGGCCTGTTTGTAGAACCACTGGCGCTGCGGAGCACAGGGTGGGGGCAGGGATGGGAGGGATCACCCCAGGTGGAGAGGATAGGCCCTACATTGCCTGGGCTCTCCAACTAGACCCACCGGCAGAGGCCACGCCTAAATGGTACTGCAGGTAGTAGCAGTGTGCCCCCTCCTCCATGGGTGCTGCATCGTGTTGTTCTCGTCTGATGTTGCATCATTTTTCAGACTAAATGGGAGACATCTAGTTGAGAAGGTCTTCCCCAGCCAAGAAGAGAGCTGAGTCCTTGACTAGTGTGGCATGAACCCACAACCGAAAGGTCGCTGGTACAATCCCCTGTCAGGGCACGTGCCCTGGGTTGTGGGCCAGGTTCCCAGTTGGGGGCGTGGAAAAGGTAACCAATTGATGTTTCTCTCTCTCTTCAATGTTTTCTCTCTCTCTCCCTTCTTCTTTCTCTAAAATCAATTAACATATCCTCAAGAGAGGATTTTTTTAAAAGAATGCCACAGGAATACCTGTAAGTAACTGCCAAGGTGTATAGGCATTTGGGGGCTGAGGTACAATCTAAGTTTCCGAGGTATGTTAGGTCAGTGCCGATGTGTATTCTCAGTAGAGTGCCGAGATGCACACTGGAGTACATCCACGGAATGGTTTCAGGATACAACCGATACGGTGCCAAGGTTCATCTGTAGTTGCTTATGGAGGTTCTGGTAAAACTAGATTTTACAAGGAAGTGCACAGGTAAGCCTTGAAGGTTGGGGAGTGAGCCTATACAAAAGTATTGGGTTGCCCAAAAATTTCCTTTGATTTTTTTTCACATAAGATGGCTCCTAGTAGCACTTAGTTGTCCTTAACCTCATTCCAAACAATCTTGTTACAATGTACTGTGACAGCCGTCATATCAGCATGCCTCCAAAAAACTCTTACCAAATTTGGTGAATTTTTGTGCAGCCATTTTAATATTGAAGATGTAAAAAGAATGCAACATCTTTGGTGTGTTGTGCTTTATTATTTCAAGAAAGGTAAGCATGAAACTGAAACATACACAAAGATTTGTGCAGTGCATGGAGAATGTGCTGTGACTGATGGAACATGTCAAATGTTGTTGAAAAGTTTTGTGCCTGAGAGTTCTTGCTAAACAAACTCCACAGTTAGGCAGACCAGTTGAAGTGGATAGTGATCAAATCCAACACTAACTGATAACAATCAACATCATGTCACGCAGAACATAGCCAACATACTCAAAATATCCAAATCATTAAGTTATTGGTGAAAACAAAATATGTGTCTCTTATTTTATGAAAATAACCATGCAGACCTTTGGGCCAACCCAATATAATGAAGTAAGAATCTTCATCACAAAAGAGTTCTCCCTAAGACCTGGACGCCAGCGCCGAGGTTCGCCCGCAGTACCTTGCCGAGGTGCACCGCTGCCTTAAGTCGCTGAGCAGCAACCACAGGCATCTTCCCAGGTCCCTAAGTGCTTCCCGGCACAGTGTTGAAGCTCCTCGGCAGCACGGTGTGAGTGTGTCTGAAGTACAGAGCCATGGCGCATCCGAGGACCTGTGCTGTTTGTTGTGCACCTGCCCTGAGGTTCAAGGGTATGCCTGGTACCACACCGAGGCCCACCTGGGGTTCGGTATGGGGTTCTGGTGAAAATGACTTAGCAGACTTCTTGCTAAAACTGGATTTTACAAGGAAGTGCACAGATGAGCCTAGGTTAGGGAGCGACCCACATGAAAAAGTATTATGAGACAAAGAATCTTTGTCATAAAAGAGTGCCCCAGTCCAACCTGGAATAAATGCAGAGGTACGCCCACGGTAAGGTTTCTAGGCACATCCACCATGCGGTCCTGAAATAAGGCTGCAGTACAGTTATGAAGCACATCTGCAGAGCATGCCTGGGATAGCACTGAGACACAGCCACGGTCTGGCGGCAAGACACACCTGGGAAAGGGCAAAGGTCCCCCTGCAGCTGATCGATGTACCGTATTTTGCTGTCTATAACACACCCTTTTTTTGCCCAAAAATTTTAGGGAAAAATAAGAGGGCATATTATATATGGGTAGTACAAATTCCATATCTATAGAATTGCTTTTAATTATTTTATCTATGTTTATGCATTAAAAGTGTAACTCTAAAAAGCAATAACCATGTCTGTATGCAAAATAATGCCCTGAAATATGATCATTAGTATTGTTTTGAAATATAAACAAATCAATAATTGATTTTTAAAACTGATTTAAAACAGATTTTTTTTCTGAAAGTTTGGGCTAGAAATGTGTGTGCACAATATACAGGGGATCTTATTATACACAGCAAAATACGGTATACCCGGCCGCGGGAGAGTGTAGAGGGACAAACCGCCTAGGTTTCCACCTGGGGGCAGCCAAAGGCCATCACTGGGTGGGAGGCTGCCCTTGTAATTGCGCATGGCGCTCACTGAACTATAATGCCACCTGTGCTGTTGAGGTGTGGGTGCTATGCAGTGCCACTGTTAAATAAAAGAATATTCATTGAAACTTGATGATTCATGAGATCAAAACAAATAACCCACTCAAAGTATGGGCAGAGCTCTGACCAGAAAACAAGGTTGCTGGAGCGTCATCCAGTACAACAAAGGGTTACAGATTCAATTCCTGGTCAGGGTATTTCCCAAAGTTGCAGGTTCCATCTCTTTGGTATGTACCAGAGGCAATCAATTATGGTTCTCTTTGCCACATCTATGTTTTCTCCTCTTCTCTCTTTCTCTCTCTCTAAAATCAATTAACATATCTTCAATAGAAGATTTTTTTTTAAAAAAAGAGTACCACAGAAACACCTAGAAGTAATGGTCAAGGGTAGGCCTTCAGACTCAGGTAAACCGTAAGCTTCCGACATACATTAGCCCGGTGCCAATGTACATTCTCTGTACAATGCTGGGGTACATTCGAGGTACATACAGCACTGGGGTATATTCGTGGAGTGGTTTCAGGACACACCTGATACAGTGCCAAGGTTCAGGTAGGCTCTGTATAGAGGTCCTGGTGAAGCTGACCTAGCAGAGTTCTCACTAAAACTAGATGTTACAAGAGGTACACACATGAGCCTTGACGTTTAGGGAGTGAGCCTCACTAAGAAGTATGAAGTACACCAATAACTTCATTTGGTGTTTTTCTCTAAAATCGCTCTAGTAGTGCTTAGTTGTCTCTAACTGCATTCAAAAACAATCTTGCTAGATTGTACTGTGATAGCTGTCATATTTGCTTGCATTTAAAAAGTCGTATCTGCCCTCACTGGTGTGGCTCAGTGCATTGAGTGCTGGCCTGTGAACCAAGGGTCACAAGTCCAATGGCCACTCAGCATATGTACCTGGGCTGCGGGCAAGTCCCCCAGTATGGGGTGTGCAAGAGGCAACCACATGTTGATGCTTCTCTCCCTTCCTTCCCTCTGCCTAAAATGAAATGAAAAAATCCCATTTCCACATTAAATGAATTATATGAATTGTTGGATTTATGTGCAGTCATTGTGATATTGAAGATGGGAAAAGATAAGCAACATTTTTGGAATGTTATGCTTTATTTTTCAAGAAAGGCAAACAAGCAACTGAAACACATACAATAATTTTTGTGCAGTGTATGGAGCAGATTCTGTGACAGACGGAACATGTCAAACATGATTTATGAAGTTTTGTGTCTGAGATTTCTTGCTAAACGAACTCCGTGGTCAAATAAGCCAGTTAAACTCATAAGGTCAAATTGAGAAACTGATAACACACAATGTTAGACCTTGCAGGAGATAGCCGACATACTCCAAATATCCAAATCTTAAAGTTATTGGTGAAAATAAAAGGTGTATCTCTTATTTTATGGGAAAAAACATAAGAACTTTTAGAACAACCTAATATAATGCAGTAAGAATCTTCATCACAGAAGAGTTCCACCTAAGACCTGGAAGTCAATGCCGAGGTTCGCCCACGGTACCCTGCCGAGGTGCACCGCTGCCCTAAGGTGCTGAGCAGCAACCCCAGGAAGCTTCCCAATTTGCTAAGTGCTTCCCGGCACAGTGTTGAAGTTCCTCAGCAGCACACTGCGCGTGTGTGTGAAGGACAGAGCTGAGGCGCATCCAAGGACTGGTGCTGCTTGTTTTGCACGTACTGTGCGTTTCAAGGGTACGCCTGGTAGCACACCGAGGCCCACCTGGGATTCTGTATGGGGTTCTGGTGAAACTGACTTAGCAGCGTTCTTGCTAAAACTGGATTTTACAAGAAAGTGCGCCAATGAGGCTAGAAGTTTGGGGAGCCACCCACATGAAAAAGTATAATGAGGCAAATAGCTTTGTCATAAAAGAGTGCCCCAGTAAAACCTAGAAGTAAGTGTGGCGGTACGCCCAGGGTAAGGTTTCTAGGCGCATCCACCTACGGTGCCGAAATACAGCTGCAGTGCAGTTATGAAGCACATCCGCGGAGCGCGACCCCAGTACGCTGTGTTACTGTGCTGGAACACAGCCACGGTCTGGCGGCAGAACAAACCTGGAAAATGGCAAAGGTCAAGATATGGAGGCCCCTTATTTTGTCTTGTGTAATGAGCACATTTTTGCTCAAATTTTTGAGAGAAAAATATGGCGGCATATTATACATGGGTAGTACTAATTCCATATCTATGGGAATGTTTTTAATTCTTTTTTTTTTTTGCTTATGCATTAAAAGTGTAACTCTAGAAAGCAGCAACGATGTAGGTATGCAAAATAATATCCTGGAATATGATAATTGGCTTTGTTTCTAAAGGTAAATAAATAATTGATTGATTTTTAAAATTAAAATGAAATTTTAATTTTAATTAAATGAATTTAATTAAACTTATTAAATTAATTAATTAATTTTTGATGAAATGACATCTTTTCTGAAAGTTTTAGTTAAGAATATTTGTGCACAATATAAACTGGACGTGCTGGTTAAACTGACTTAACAGAGCTCTTGTCAAAGCTGGATTTACAAGGAAGTACACAGGTGAGCCTTGGTGGTTAGGGAGTGAGCCTGACTAAGAAGTACTGGGTTGGCCAAAATGTTTATCTGGTGTCTTTTCTAAGATGCTCTAGTAGCACTTAGTTGTCTTTAATTTCATTCAAAACAACCATACTAGATGGTATAGTGACAGCTGTCATATCTGTGCATTAAAAATATTATCAGTGTCTCTGTCAAACCTTGGCATGTACAGAGAAGCGCAGGAGTAGTCTCAACCCAGAAAAAAAAATATTATCTCCCTGGCTGGTGTGGTTCAGTGGATTGAGTGCTGGTCTGCAAACCAAAGTGTCGCCGATTCGATTCCCATTCAGGGCACATGCATGAGTTGCGGGCCAGGTCCCCCAAGGGAGGCGTGCAAGAGGCAACCACACATTCATACTCTGTGCACTCTTTCTCCTTCCCTGCTTCTCAGTCTAAAAATAAATAAATAAAATCGTTTTTAACAATTGTATTAAAATTGTAGGATATTTGTGTGGCCACTTTAATATTGAAAATGCAAGAATATACACAACGTTTTCAGCATAGTATGCTTCATTATTTCAAGAAAGGTAAACACGCAACTGAAACATACACAAAAATAGATTGGTGCAGTGTATGGAGAAGGTGCTGTGACTGATGGAACACGTCAAGCGTGGTTTGCCAACTTTCGTGCCTGAGATTTCTTACTAAACAAACTCCACAGTGGGGCAGACCAGTTGAAGTTGATAGCGATAAAACCCGGACACTAATCGATAACAATCAACATTAAACCACACAGGAGATAGCCGACATACTCAAAATATCCAAATCATAAAGTTATTAGTGAAATGAAAAGTGTATCTCTTATTATATAGAAAAAGAAGATAGGAGCTTGTAGGACAACCCAACATAGTGAAGTAAGAATCTTCATCACAAAAGAGTTCCACCTAAGACCCGGAAGCCAGTGCCGAGGTTCGCCCGCGGTACCTTGCCGAGGTGCACCGCTGCCCTAAGTCACTGAGCAGCAACCGCAAGAAGCTTCCCAGGTCCCTAAGTGCTTCCCGGCACAGAGTTGAAGTTCCTCGGCAGCACAGTGCGAGTGTCAGAAGGACAGAGCTGAGGCGCATCCGAGGACTGGTGCTGCCTGTTGTGCACCCACCCTGAGGTTCGAGGGTACGCCTGGTACCACACCCGAGGCCCACCTGGGGTTCGGCATGTGGTTCTGGTAAAACTGACTTAGCAGAGTTCTTGTTAAGACTGGATTTTACAAGAAAGTGCGCCGATGAGGCTAAAAGGTTGGGGAGCCACCCACATGAAAAAATATAATGAGGCAAATATCCTTGTCATAAAAGAGTGCCCCAGTAAAACCTAGAAGTAAGTGGGGTGGTACGCCCAGGGTAAGGTTTCTAGGCGCATCCACCATACAGTGCTGAGATACAGCTGCAGTGCAGTTATGAAGCACTTCCGGGGAGCGGGAGTCGGGTACACCGTGTTACTGCGCTGGAACACAGCCACGGTCTGGCGGCAGAACACACCTCGAAAAGGGCAAAGGTTAAGACATGGAGGCCCCATATTTTGTTTTTTGTAATGCACACTCTGTTGCCCAGATTTCTGAGGGAATAATAAGGCAGCATATTATACACGGGTAGTACAAATTCCATATCTATAGGAATGTTTTTAATTCTTTTATTTATGCCTATGCTATAAAAGTGTTGTTCTAAAAAGCAATGACAATGTTTGTATGCGAAATAACACTTTGGAATGTGATAATTGATTTGCTTTCTAAATCTAAATAGTTAATTAATTGATTTAAAAATTAAAACAAACATGTTTTTCTGAATGTTTGGGCTTAAAACGTGCTACAGGGGAGCACATTGTACATAGCAAAATATGGTATTTCCGGGTCTGAACACAGTTGCACAGAACCGGCTCTGGTCCACCTGGTAGTAGCCAAAGGCCACCACTACGGGGGATGTTGCAAATGCAATTGTGAATGGTGCTCACAGGCTTGTGATGACACCTGAGGCATTGAGTTGTGGGTGCTTTGATGTGCCACCATTAAAGAGAGAATATGCAGTAACACTTGACTACTCATTGAGAACAAATCAAATAATTCAATTTAAATATGGGCAGAGCTGTGGTCGGGTAGCTTGGCTGGTGGAGGATCATCCTGTACACCAAAATGTTGCATGTTCAATTCCTGGTCAGGGTACATACCAGGTTGCAGGGTTCATCCTATTTGTGGCATGTACACGAGGCAACCAATTGATGTTTCTCTGTCACATGAAAGTTTCTCTGTCTTAGTGACACGGCTTGCCATGACACTTGTTATGATGGTCTGAAGGGCATTATTTTGCACTGGAAGAGTGTATGAAGTGCCAAGCCCAACAAAAATGGGTAGTGGTGGCATTTGGAAGGAACCTGACTTAGCTGAATTTTACAAAAACTCTTTTTATAAGGAAGATCATAGAGGAGCCTAGGACAAGGTACAGGGGCCTGACTGAGGTATCATGAAGGAAGGAATCTTTGTCATAAACACTGCCAGGGTAAGTTCTTTTAGTATGGTGCTGAGGTACAACCATCACCTAGTTCAGAGAGGTGTGTGTGTGTCCTAGTAAGTCGGCAAGGGTCCTCCATGGGAACTGTACTTTCTATGGTACCACTGGAAACAGTCAAAGAACAGTGCTGTGTCAGGTGTGGTATAGGGAGGTGCGCACAGGAAAAAGGGGCGTTCTGACCAACGAACCTAACAGGAGACTTTCTGAAGATGTGACTGGGTGATGAAACATCACTTGGGGGATGATGAGGGATGAGGGTCCTGATCAGTTATCCAGGGTGATCAGATACGGAGGTAGCAATTTGGATGAAGCTCACTTAGTGGAGTTTGAACTGATTATGACAAGGAAGTATACAGACAAGTCTCAGAATATTAGTGAACGAGCTTGACTAAAAAGTACAATGAAGCAAAGAATCTTCATCGCAAAAGATGGCCACAAGCCCTGGCCAAGTGGCAAATTTGGTTAGAGATTCAGCCAGTACCTCGAAAGGTTGAGAGTACAACCCCAGTCAAGGCACGTATATGGACGACAGTTTCAGTACCCAGTTGGGGTGCAAAAGGGAGGCAACCAACTGATGTTACTTTCTCTCACATTCATATTTTCTCTCTCCCTTCTTCTCTCTCTAAAGTCGATAAACATATTTTCAGTAGAGGATTTTTAAAAAGAGTGCCACAAAACACCTAGAAATAAGTGCCAAGGTGTATAGGACTTCAGGGGCTGAGGTACAACCGTAAGTTCCCAAAGTATGTTAGCCTGGTGCTGAGGTACATCCTCTACACAATGCAGAGGTATATTCGAGATACGGCGCTGGAGTACAGCCTCGGGATGGTTCCCAGGTACACCCTATATGGTGCAAGATTTACCTGCTGTTGCTTATGGAGGTTGTGGTGGAACTGATTTAGCAGAGTTCTTGCTAAAGCTCGATTTTACAAGGAAGTACACACGCGAGCCTTCGGCATTAGGGAGTGAACCTGACTAAGAAGTATTGGGTTGCCCAAAAAGTTTGCTTCATTTTTTTTTCTGTCAGAGGGCTTTAGTAGCACTTAGTTGTCTTTAGCTTTATTCGAAAAAATCTTGCTAGATTGCATTGTGACAACTGTCATATCAGTGTGCATTTTTAAAAAGTTTATCAAATTGGTGACTTTTTGTGCAGCCATTTTAATATTGAAAATGCAAGAAGATATGCAACATTTTTGGCATATTATGCTTTATTATTTCAAGAAAGGTAAAAATGCAACTGAAACACACACACAAAAAGATTCATGCTGTGACTGATGGAACATGTCAAACATGGTTTACCAAGTTTTGTGCCTAAGATTTTTTGCTAAACGAACTTCACGGTCAGGTAGACCAGTTGAAGTTGATAGTGATCAAATCCAACACTAACTGGTAATAATCAACATTAGGCCACACAGGAGATAGCCAACATACTCAAAATCATAAATTTATTGGTGAAAATAAAAAGCGTATCTCTTATTTTATGGAAATTAGCATACGGACCTTTGGGCCAACCCAACAGAATGAAGTAAGACTCTTCATCACAAAAGAGTTCCACCTAAGACCTGGAAGTCAGTGCCGAGGTTCGCCCGCGGTACCTTGCCGAGGTGCACCACTGCCCTAAAGGCACTGCGCAGCAACCCCAGGAAGGTTCCCAGGTCCCTAAGTGCTTCCCGGCACAGAGTTGAAGTTCCTCGGCAGCACGGTGCGAGTGTCAGAAGGACAGAGCTGAGGCGCATCCGAGGACTGGTGCTGCCTGTTGTGCACCCACCCTGAGGTTCGAGGGTACGCCTGGTACCACACCGAGGCCCACCTGGGGTTCGGCATGTGGTTCTGGTAAAACTGACTTAGCAGAGTTCTTGTTAAGACTGGATTTTACAAGAAAGTACGCCGATGAGGCTAAAAGGTTGGGGAGCCACCCACATGAAAAAATATAATGAGGCAAATATCCTTGTCATAAAAGAGTGCCCCAGTAAAACCTAGAAGTAAGTGGGGTGGTACGCCCAGGGTAAGGTTTCTAGGCGCATCCACCATACAGTGCTGAGATACAGCTGCAGTGCAGTTATGAAGCACTTCCGGGGAGCGGGAGTCGGGTACACCGTGTTACTGCGCTGGAACACAGCCACGGTCTGGCGGCAGAACACACCTCGAAAAGGGCAAAGGTTAAGACATGGAGGCCCCATATTTTGTTTTTTGTAATGCACACTCTGTTGCCCAGATTTCTGAGGGAATAATAAGGCAGCATATTATACACGGGTAGTACAAATTCCATATCTATAGGAATGTTTTTAATTCTTTTATTTATGCCTATGCTATAAAAGTGTTGTTCTAAAAAGCAATGACAATGTTTGTATGCGAAATAACACTTTGGAATGTGATAATTGATTTGCTTTCTAAATCTAAATAGTTAATTAATTGATTTAAAAATTAAAACAAACATGTTTTTCTGAATGTTTGGGCTTAAAACGTGCTACAGGGGAGCACATTGTACATAGCAAAATATGGTATTTCCGGGTCTGAACACAGTTGCACAGAACCGGCTCTGGTCCACCTGGTAGTAGCCAAAGGCCACCACTACGGGGGATGTTGCAAATGCAATTGTGAATGGTGCTCACAGGCTTGTGATGACACCTGAGGCATTGAGTTGTGGGTGCTTTGATGTGCCACCATTAAAGAGAGAATATGCAGTAACACTTGACTACTCATTGAGAACAAATCAAATAATTCAATTTAAATATGGGCAGAGCTGTGGTCGGGTAGCTTGGCTGGTGGAGGATCATCCTGTACACCAAAATGTTGCATGTTCAATTCCTGGTCAGGGTACATACCAGGTTGCAGGGTTCATCCTATTTGTGGCATGTACACGAGGCAACCAATTGATGTTTCTCTGTCACATGAAAGTTTCTCTGTCTTAGTGACACGGCTTGCCATGACACTTGTTATGATGGTCTGAAGGGCATTATTTTGCACTGGAAGAGTGTATGAAGTGCCAAGCCCAACAAAAATGGGTAGTGGTGGCATTTGGAAGGAACCTGACTTAGCTGAATTTTACAAAAACTCTTTTTATAAGGAAGATCATAGAGGAGCCTAGGACAAGGTACAGGGGCCTGACTGAGGTATCATGAAGGAAGGAATCTTTGTCATAAACACTGCCAGGGTAAGTTCTTTTAGTATGGTGCTGAGGTACAACCATCACCTAGTTCAGAGAGGTGTGTGTGTGTCCTAGTAAGTCGGCAAGGGTCCTCCATGGGAACTGTACTTTCTATGGTACCACTGGAAACAGTCAAAGAACAGTGCTGTGTCAGGTGTGGTATAGGGAGGTGCGCACAGGAAAAAGGGGCGTTCTGACCAACGAACCTAACAGGAGACTTTCTGAAGATGTGACTGGGTGATGAAACATCACTTGGGGGATGATGAGGGATGAGGGTCCTGATCAGTTATCCAGGGTGATCAGATACGGAGGTAGCAATTTGGATGAAGCTCACTTAGTGGAGTTTGAACTGATTATGACAAGGAAGTATACAGACAAGTCTCAGAATATTAGTGAACGAGCTTGACTAAAAAGTACAATGAAGCAAAGAATCTTCATCGCAAAAGATGGCCACAAGCCCTGGCCAAGTGGCAAATTTGGTTAGAGATTCAGCCAGTACCTCGAAAGGTTGAGAGTACAACCCCAGTCAAGGCACGTATATGGACGACAGTTTCAGTACCCAGTTGGGGTGCAAAAGGGAGGCAACCAACTGATGTTACTTTCTCTCACATTCATATTTTCTCTCTCCCTTCTTCTCTCTCTAAAGTCGATAAACATATTTTCAGTAGAGGATTTTTAAAAAGAGTGCCACAAAACACCTAGAAATAAGTGCCAAGGTGTATAGGACTTCAGGGGCTGAGGTACAACCGTAAGTTCCCAAAGTATGTTAGCCTGGTGCTGAGGTACATCCTCTACACAATGCAGAGGTATATTCGAGATACGGCGCTGGAGTACAGCCTCGGGATGGTTCCCAGGTACACCCTATATGGTGCAAGATTTACCTGCTGTTGCTTATGGAGGTTGTGGTGGAACTGATTTAGCAGAGTTCTTGCTAAAGCTCGATTTTACAAGGAAGTACACACGCGAGCCTTCGGCATTAGGGAGTGAACCTGACTAAGAAGTATTGGGTTGCCCAAAAAGTTTGCTTCATTTTTTTTTCTGTCAGAGGGCTTTAGTAGCACTTAGTTGTCTTTAGCTTTATTCGAAAAAATCTTGCTAGATTGCATTGTGACAACTGTCATATCAGTGTGCATTTTTAAAAAGTTTATCAAATTGGTGACTTTTTGTGCAGCCATTTTAATATTGAAAATGCAAGAAGATATGCAACATTTTTGGCATATTATGCTTTATTATTTCAAGAAAGGTAAAAATGCAACTGAAACACACACACAAAAAGATTCATGCTGTGACTGATGGAACATGTCAAACATGGTTTACCAAGTTTTGTGCCTAAGATTTTTTGCTAAACGAACTTCACGGTCAGGTAGACCAGTTGAAGTTGATAGTGATCAAATCCAACACTAACTGGTAATAATCAACATTAGGCCACACAGGAGATAGCCAACATACTCAAAATCATAAATTTATTGGTGAAAATAAAAAGCGTATCTCTTATTTTATGGAAATTAGCATACGGACCTTTGGGCCAACCCAACAGAATGAAGTAAGACTCTTCATCACAAAAGAGTTCCACCTAAGACCTGGAAGTCAGTGCCGAGGTTCGCCCGCGGTACCTTGCCGAGGTGCACCACTGCCCTAAAGGCACTGCGCAGCAACCCCAGGAAGGTTCCCAGGTCCCTAAGTGCTTCCTGGCAAGGTGTTGAAGCTCCTCAACAGCACAGCATGAGTGTCTGAAGGACAGAGGCGAGGCGCATTTGAGGACTGGTGCTGCCTGTTATGCACCTACTGTGTGGTTCGAGGGTACGCCTGGTACCGTGCCAAGGCCCACCTGGGGTTCGGTATGGGGTTCTGGTAAAACTGACTTAACAGAGTTCTTGTTAAGACTGGATTTTACAAGGAACTGCACAGATGAGCCTAGAAGGTTAGGGAGCCACCCACATGAAAAAGTATAGTGAAGCAGAGCATCTTTGTGATGAAAGAGTGCCCCAGTCCAACCTGGAAGGAAGTGCAGAGGTACGCCCATAGTTAGGGTCCCGAGACATTATCAAGAGACCCAAAGAGGTGGGGAACAAAGAATCTCGAGGGTGTAACTGAACTAGACTCCAGACCACTCTGAGACAGCCGAGCTCCACACACCAACGTGCTGGCCCACGCCTGCAGATCTGACTGCTGTGTCACTTGAGGCTCTGCCTTGCTTCCGAGAACTTCATTTGCTTCGCTGTGGACCCCGCTCCAGTAATTCTGCCTTGTAAGACCCCGACAACTCCCTTGCTCACTGTGCGGTCTCCAGGACTCACTGACCGAGACTCTGGGACTCGGGACTCGGGGCTTGAGCTTGTTAGATCCCAATTCTCTTGTGTGATGTTGTTACTCATTGCATCTGAATGATTATAATTGTCATTAAGTTAGTATGGATTTGGAATCTGCATGAATAAAGCCGGCCAAATCTATGTTAGTAAAAGCCAAGTGAATAACATAGTCACCTGTGTTAGCTTCCTTTTATTTCTCAGTGCCGGTGTCACCTTTAGAACTGGCGGTCACACAGATGGCTCAGGGCTTTCAGTTCTTAAGAGCCAAATGAGATGACCCCAGCAGTGACCACGGGCTGGCTTATAGGAAAGACTATCAAAAATGCATGCTCGAAACAAGGAAGTGCACAGGGGAGCCTTGGAGAAGGTCAGGGAACGAACCTTACTGAAAGGTATAATGCAGCAAAAAAAATTTGTCACAAAAGAGTGCCGCAGTAAAACCTGGAAGTCAGTGCAAAGGGACGTCCACCAGAGGGTTCACCCGTGGGTACGGTACCGAGGTACGCGCTGCAGTACTGCCTCTGGTACCACTAGGGGAAGCCAAAGAGCAGTGTTATGTAGGATGCTGTGGATGTAGTGCGCACAGGGATTAGAGTGGTTTCTGGCTACACTAACCTAGCGCCTGTCTTTCTGAAGATGAAACAGGGAGGTTAAATATCACCTGAGGGAAGGTGAAGGATGTGGGTCCTGCAGATATCCAGGGTGATCGGACTTGGAGGGCAACTTCGGGTGGATCGTTCTGATGAAACTGATTTAACAAAGTCCTTGCTAAAACCAGATTTTTCAAGGAGGTGCACAGATGAGCCTAGGAGAAGAAAGAGCGAGCCTGACAAAAATGCATACGGAAGCCACGAATCTTCACAAAAGGCTGAGACTGGAAGACCTGGACAGAAGTGCTGAGGTTCGTCCATGGTTGGTGCGGAGGTGCATTCGCTGTACTGGTTGAGATACAATCTCATAAGGTTACTAGGTGTGTCTGCTGTTCGGTGCTGAGGTGCATCCGTGGTACAGTGCCGAGGTCCGTCTGAGGTATAGCTCCGGAGTACTCTTGTGGTATGATCCCAGGGTACACCTGGTTCAGTGTCAAGTTCCACTGTGGTGGTTAGGTATGAGGTTCTGGGGAAACTGACTCACAGAGTTCTTGCTAAAACTGAATTTTATGAGCCTAGGAGAGTTTCAGCAGCCTGACTAATATTGAATTGGCCAAAAGGTTCATTTATTTTTTTTTCTGTACAATGGCTGTGGTATTGCTTAGTTGTCTTTAACTTCATTAGAAACACTCTCGTTAAATAGATTGTATTGTGATAGCTGTCATATCAGCATGCATTTTTAAAAACTTATCAATATTGGTGAATTTTTGTGCAGCCATTTAAATATTAAAGATGAGAGAAAACACATCTTTAGCATATTATGCTTTATTATTTCACTAGAGGTAAAAATGCAACTGAAACGCACAAAAGATTTGTGCAGGGTGTGAAGAAGGTGCTGTGACTGATTGAATCTGTCAAAAGTGGTTTGAGAAATTTCTTGGTCCTATTGCCATTTTGGCCAAATAATTCTTTGCTGTGGGGCTGTCTTATGCTTTGGAAGATGTTTAGCAGCACCCCTGGCCTCTACCCACTAGAAGCCAATTGCAGGAGATAGTTGGCATACTCAGAATATCCAAATCAGTAAAGTTCCTGGTGAAAATGAAAAACGTGTCTTTTGTTTTATGGAAAAAACCTAAACGGACTTCTTGGCCAAACCAATCATATGTCACTAAAGAATGTCTTGGTGCGATGCTGCGATATCGCACCTGCAAAGCGGGGTGCAGTGCTGCCTCATGCCTACCGCAGTGTGGTTGGTTGGTTGGTTTTTCGGGTGTTGCCATTATTCTCCAGCCTAAAACTGGGGGGTTCTAAAGTTGAGTCTTCCTGGAGCCACCATGTAGGGAGTCGCTTGTAGCGCCACAAAGTGTTGCACAGGAACCTGCACAAAGTCCTGCGGAAGACGCTGCACATATTGCCACGCACGGTGCGTAGGGTAGAATATCTAGCGTCTGGGACTCACCCGCTAGGGGCAGTCAGCACTTTGTCCGAGTTACGTGCTCCCGTGAGCACTTAATACCCCACTTCCCCTTTTCTCTCCTAGCTGTTTTGAGTTAAATTACTTCCGCAGAGGGGCGGAACTCTCCCTCGAGTGTCTTGGGTAATTGTGGCACTGAGCAGTCCCGTCCTAGTCGGATCAGACCTTGCTGCTGTCCCCATCTGTACCCCAACCCGGCGGTGTGTATATGGCATCACATTCGTGGAGAAGTACACGCTCAAAAAAATAAATGAGCGGATTCATTGCCACCAAATCTGCCTGTGAGAATTGTGAAAAGATGTTCTTTACAGAGAAAAAAGAAAAATAATAAATACGTCAGAAACTCAGATCAACGTAGAGAAAAGAAGAGCATCAAATGAGTAAGTGATGGTAAAATAAAAACTTATTTTTAAAATTTTTATTGGACTAATGGCTTGTTTAAAATGCTAATTTCAACAATGTATTAAACTATGTATGCTCGTGCGTATATATTGCGTTATGTGTGTATATATAAATGCGATGTGTGCATATGTATAAGTGAAATGAATAACGATACAATGGATAAAAGGGGACAATGAGTATTATTTTGTTAATATAAGGTTCTCACGCTACTCAAAATTGTAAGGAGTTATTTGAAAGTAGACTTGGATTAGTTGTAAATGTGTATTTCGAAGTCTAGAACAATCATTAAAAATTTTTTAAGGTATTAAATTAGATGTTAAGACTGACTTGAGTTAGCAAGGAAAGCTATAGTTTCTCTTTAGAGGTCTCACTGAAAATAGAAATGTATTTTTCTCATACCTAACCACCATACATACATACATCTGTATATGTATGTTGAATAATAGATTCTAAATACTTTTTGAATGTATAAATATTATAAAAACCCAGTCGGAGGTATTTAAATAATCACCTGCATGAACGAAAAATTCACGTGATTATTTGACATCCTTACTATAAAATGTACATAGTTTTACATAATTTTAATAAAATAAAATTATAAAATTACTTAAATAATTACATAAAATAATTTTAACTCTCCTCCTTCCTTCCCAGCTTAGTCAACTAGTGTCTGTTGTGAATTTGATAGCTGGTGGGTTTCCTTGCTTATATCTGAATGTACATATGACACCCCAGAACCAAAACTTGTTTCTACGAAAGGGCTAATATAATCAATAAACTTTTCACCAGAAAGATCTAAAAATAATTAACTAAATAATTAAATAAAATTTAAAAATAAAATGTATAACGAATATGCTAAGAAAGGAAGGAAATGGGAGCATATAAAAACTTAATTAAAATCACAAAAGGAAAGAAAAGTGTGGAAGACAAAAATAAGAACAAGTAAGAGTGACAACAAGTAGAACAGTAATGTCTATGGTAGATAGTAATCCACTACATCAATAATCACTTTGGATGTCAGTGGTCTAAATAACACCATGAAAAGATATTGCCAGAGAGGATTGAAACACGACCTAATCGTGTATTGTCTACAAGAAGCTCACTTTTTAAAAAACGTTTAAAGCCAAGAAAAAGAAAATTTTTTACTTAAACGATCTAGTGTGAGCCCTGACTGCTGTGGCTCAGTGGACTGAGCCAGCCTGAGAACCAATCTGATAAATTCCCAGTCGGGGCACATGCCTGGGTGGGGGGCCAGGTCCCCATCTGGGGACGTGTGAGAGGCAACTGCTGGATGTTTCTCTTACACACTGATGTTTCTCACCCTCGTATCCTCCCTCCCTTTCCCGCTCTCAAAAAATAAATAGAATCTTTCGAAAAACAAGATCTAATGTCACAAGAATAGTACACAGAACTCTAATGTGGCTGTGCTTTCTACATGGTATCTACTGCGCCACTGTATGTGATATACACAGTGGTATACACAGGCTGTGTACAACATGTTTAATGGTTTGACATGAGGTCCACGGTACCTTCATCTGGTTAGGCAAAACATTCACTTTCAGGAAATGATTAATTATGATGAGTGTTTTTTATCTATAGTTTAATTGACATTATTCAAAATTACAGTCTCTCTAGGAATTTAAGATTGTGAGGTTGCTATCCCACCCAAGAAAACCTCACTAAGTATAGCAGTTGAAAAATAATGTACCTTGATAAGGAATGCTGTTTTGCTTTCTAAACGTAAGAAGTATGGCATGTATAAGTACATGAACATTTAAAACCTGATTTATTTAATAAGTGTATGATATAAAATACATATTCTGTACATGTTGAGAAAAACCATCCATACCTCTGATTCCTGTAAGAATACAATATCAGACATTCTATATGTAAATATCTGTCAGCTATTTTGGAAATAATAGTTAATTTGAATTTTCCAAATATTGACATTATATTTTATTGGGATTTTTTTAAAGATTTTATTTATTTATTTATCTTTAGAGGGGAAGGAGAGAGGGAGAGACACCTCAATGTATGGTTGCCTTTCATGCGTCCCCTGCTGGGAACTGGCCTGCAGGGAACTGGCCTGCAACCCAGGCATGTGCCCTGACTGGGAATTGAACTATGATCCTCTGGTTCGTGGGCCTGTGCTCAATCCACTGAGCTACACCAGCCAGGGCCCTTATTGGGATTTTTTTAATGAGTGTCAGCAATAACTTAATTCTTAGTCTTTCACAAAGTCTACTATAAAATACCATGGAAAATGAAGAAAATTGTTTAAAATAAAAATTAATGCCCATTCTTTAAAAATTTTTGCTGCACTTTTTTCAGATGTGCATTTTGCTTTGACTAGCCACACCATACTTGGGAGAGTGCGTATTTAACCCACCCAACAGTTCGCATCCCTCTGTGTTCAAAGTCTAGCCTCTCCCACACCCAGGGAGGTGTTCAGAGAAGGCCGCCTGGTTGCTATTATTCACAGGCTTCCGTAATCATTATCTGTAGTAATTCATTGTGATAATCTGTGTAACTAAGGTAATTTTTAAATCACTTATTTGTTTAGGGATGTCTTTGGACATAATTCTCCCCAAAGAGAATTAATAACCAACATCAATAATTACACTGTGGCTCTGAAACCAATGCTTTAAGATGTTCAGAACAGAAACTTTAATCTCTCCTCTGATTCTACAGGGATTAACCTGAGTTTGAGCTCAATATTGCTTATTTTGCTTGTTGTGAAAGATGCAACTATAATAAACAGGTTTAGAAGAAAAAAACTACCTTTTGATCTCATGTTAACATCACCTGTGACATCCACAATGAACACAAGTGTATTGTTGTCTTCTATCTTCTTCATGGCTGACTCGATAGTCAGGGGAGTTTGATGATGGCATAGTGCCCAAGCTTGTTTCTCCTGGGGGTGTTCCTCCCCGATACTTAGGCTGCCTTCAGAGCATAGGGTCTTTGGCTGCCTGGAAGGTGAGTGACATGTGGAACTTCTTCCCCTCCCCTCCCTTCCCCTCCTCCTTTTTCTTCTTCTTCTGGCTGTAGACAGACACCCTTCAGCACTGCTTTCTTTGCCTTCAAAGGTTTTGTTTCAATTTTGGCTTTGGGAAGAGTAGGACTGAAAGAAATAAAGAATATGAGGGTACAGGCCCTTTTTTTTTTCAATTTAAGACATATTTACTGAGCAACCACCATGAGTAAGGTATTGGTGACGGAACCTGTGCTACCTGGCTGCTATGCTTCAAAGGGACAGGTGGATGGTTTACTTCTAAGAGGAGTATGGTAGGAGGATCTCGGTTGCAACACATACTCAAAAGTAATCTACCTCATTACAGCTTTAAAAGTGAAACACTTTGAACTTCAGATGATTCCACTTCCTCCTTAGGTCAGACCTAATGCTATCAGAAGCAAAAGTGTAGTTGATGGATTTATAAGACAGATCCCATCCCTGAGACTGGGTCACACTAAATTTTTAAGACTTTATTTATTCTTTAGCAAGAGAAAGAGAGGGAGAGAAACAGCGATGTCCCAGAGGACCTGGCCCGGAGCCCAGGCATGTGCCCTGACCAGGAATCAAACTGGCAACCTTTCAGATTGCAGACCAATGCTCAACCCACTAATCCATACCAGCTGGGACCAAACTAAATTTTTCAGCTGCCAGCTGTTGCTCTTGGGAAAGGTATACTGCAAAAAACACCCTTATCATCAATACAGATGGCGGAAGGATGAGCAGTACTGTGGGAATCTGCAGTGGTGCTGGTGATAAGACAGAGCTGTCTGACTTTGAAGATGTGAGATCAAACAGAGTCCCAGCAGGATCTTGTATTTCCTCACAAAGTCCACCAAATCCAGGGACCCTCCCTCAAAGGAGCTGAGAGTTGATCCCTGCCCGGTTCTGTCAGAAAGCAGACCCAGGAGTTTTGGAAGTCTCCGGAAGATGCAATACCATCTTCAGAACTAATGGGTTGTTTTCTTGTTTGTTTGTGTGTTTGTTTTGCTTCTAAAAGAGGTTCAAATAAATCTTTTGCTTGTCCTGCTATAGGGTCTCCACCAAGGTCAAGGCCAAGAACTGTATCTTTAGTAGAAAGGAAGAATTCTTCAGAAAGTTTAGGTCTCCTTGGCCACTGAAGGGCCCCTTCTTCTGTCAATTGATATCAAGGACATAACATCAGTCTCTAAGTTTCCTTGGTTAGACTGTTTTATGCCCTCATGTACACATTCCACATAAGTCTTTTTAGTCATTTCTGCAGCAGTTCTCATCAGGCTGTGTCCCTTAGGTCCAGAATTTATAGCTCATCTGCAAATTCTTTAATAACATCTTTTGTGAGCATTAGAATATCATAAGGGCAAGTAGTAAGCTGATGAATAATCTGAAACATCTGGAAACATTCTTCTAAAGTTCTTTTCTTTCCCTTATAAATTATAGTCATCTGATCATGAATTTTAAGACCTGATTTCTTAGCCATTAATTTCTTCATGATATTTGAACTAATGGATCCATTCAAGTGGGCATGAAGTTCCACTTAGAGACCACTCTTTTTTTTTTTTTAATTCTCACCCAAGGACAGTTTTTCATTGCTTTTAGAGAGAGGGGGAAAGGGAAAGAAAGAAAAACATTGATACAAAAGAGAACACCAATCCGTTGCCTTCTATATGCGCCCCAACAGGGGATCGAATTTGCAGCCTGGTATGTGCCTTGACCAGGAATTGAACTCTCACTCCTTAGATTCCAGTCAACTGAGCCACCCCAGCCAGGGCACATCACCACTCTTGAGTACCTTCTGGCCATGGACCTGCAGAGCCAGGAGCATTGGGTTCGGGCAGTGAACCCTCTGCTTTGTGGAGCACCAGCAAAGCAGCACCCTTAACAAGAGTTTTCTGGCCTCGTGCCGGTATGTGCATAATGATTTTGCCATGTTACTAGTTCTGGAGCCAAAATTTATTTCTTATATTTGACCCATTTAAATCTACAGACTATATATATGCATAATTATTTACACAACAAATTTTCATTATCCTTAAAATTATTTACAATTAGAAGAAAACCTTGGACCTAAATCAGCATCTGATTGGCAGGATGCGGGGAAATGGAAGAGCTCCATGCCACATCAACTTTATTATCAAGTGAGCATCCTTGACAACACGTCAGTGTCTGCAGACTTTAAACTATCTTTTGTTGTTGCAAATGCACTTTGCATCTGCGTAAGATTGGTTTTTGTTGAAAAAAATCACATTCACATTAATTTGGGCTCACTTTCTATGAACCTTGCATTAATATAAATGGCTTATTTTCTACTCCAAGAACTTACTCTAGGGATCCACATAGAATAGCATGTTGTCAAATTTTGATATTCTGCTATGCAATCATACAATATTTTTTATTTATATTTTTTATTTTTAGAAAGGGGAAGGGAAGGAGAGAGGGAGAGAAACATCAATGTGTGGGTGCCTCTCATGTGTCCCCTACTGGGGACCTGGCCTGCAACCCAGGCATGTGCCCTGACTGGGAATCGAACTGATGACCCTTTGCTTTACAGGCCCATGCTCAATCCACTGAGCTATGCCAGCCAGGGCTGAAAACTCTTAAGATATTGATGAAGGAAATTGAAGAATACACAAATAAATAGAAATACATACCATGCTCATGGATTGAAAGAATTAATATTCTTAACAACCAAAGCAATCTACACATTCAATTCAATTCCTACCAAAATTCCAATGGCATTTTTTCTTGGAAATAGAGAAAATAATATTAAAATTTGTATGGAACCACAAGAATCCTAATAGCCAAAGCAATCTTGAGAAATAAAATCAAAGCTGGGGGCATCACAATCCCTGATTTCAAAGTATATTACAAAGCTATAGTAATCAAACCAGTGTGGTAATGGCACACAGACACATGTCAATGGAACAGAATAGAGAATCCAACCATAAACTTATGTTTATGTGGTCAATTAATTTACAACAAAGGAGTCAAGTATATACAATAGGGAAAGGATAGTCACTTCAATAAATGGTGTTGGAAAAACTGTATAGACACATGTCAAAAAATAAGTAACTAAACCACTCTTTTCCACCATACACAAAATAGCTGATAATAGATTAATGACTTGAATGTAAGACCGGAAACTCCTAGAAGAAAATATAGGCAGGAAGCTCCTTGACATTGGTCCTGGCTGAGATTTTTTAGATTTGACACCACAAGCAAGGGCAATAAAAGCAAAAATAAACAAGTGGGACTATGTCAAACTAAAAAGCTCCTGCCTAGCAAATAAAACAATTGGCAAATGAAAAGACAACCTACTAAACTGGAGAAAATATTTGCAAATCATATATGTAATAATGAGTTAATATCCAAAATATATGAATAGCTTACACAACTCAATAATGAAACAAACAATCCAATTTAAAAATGGGCAGAGGACTAACCCTGGCTGGTGTGGCTCAGTGGATTGAATGCTGGCCTGAGAACCGAAGGATCTCTGGTCCAGTTCCCAGTCAGGGCACATACCTGGGTTTCAGGCCAGGTCCCCAGCAGCGGGTACACAACAGGCAACCACACATTAATGTTTCTCTCTCTCTTTTTCTCTCTCCCTTCTCCTCTGTCTACAAATAGAGAAAATGTTTTTAAAAATAAAAAACAAAAACAGGCAGAGGACTGAATAGGCATTTTTCCAAAGAAGACATACAAATGACTGGTACATGGAAAGATGTGTGACATCACTAATCAGGGAAAGACAAATCCAAACCACAATGAGATATCACCTCACACCTGTTAGAAAGGCTATTACCAAAAAGACAAGAAATAGCAAAGAGTGCTGAGAACGTGGAGAAAAATGTATCCTTCTGCATCGTTGTTGGAAATGAAAATTGGTGCCACCATTGAGGAAAACAGTATGGAAGTTGCTCAAAAAATTAAAAATAGAGCTGCCATGTGATTTAGCAATTCCATGTCTAGACATTTACTCAAAGAAAACAAAAACACTGACTCAGAGAGAAATATGCACCTCACATTCATTGCGGCGTCACTTACAATAGTCAGGATATGTAAACAACCTAAGTTTCCACCAACAGGTTAAAGGATAAAAAAAGTTGTGTGTATGTATATGTATATGTATACACACACACACACATATACATATATACATACACACACACACATATATATACAATGGAATATTATTCAGTCATGAAAAAGAATGGAATTTTGTCATTTGTGACAACATGGATGGATCTAGAGAGCATTATGCTAAGTCAAATGAGCCAGAGAATAAAAACCATATTCTCTAATATGTTTTTATTAAAAACATATTCTTTAATATGGTTTTTATTTTCAGACAGAGAATAAAAAACATATTCTCTAATATGTAGAATCTGAACAAAACAAACAAACAAATAACCCCCCCCTAGATGCAGAGAGTAGATTCGTGGTTACCATAGTAGATTCGTGGAAGGGACAGGACGAAGTGGGGAAAGGGAGTCAAAAGGTGCCAACTTCCAGTTACAGAAGAAGTGAGTCATGAAGATGTGGTGTACAGCACAACTGCTCTAGCTAATAACACTGGGTTGCACATTTTAAATTTGCTAAGAGAGTAGCTATTACATTATCATCATGAGGAAACAAACTATGACTACACAGGTGGTGCTGGCTGATAATGAGACTTATTGTCGTGATCGTTCTGTACAAAAGCAAAGTCACGTTGTATACCTGAAACTGATGTTGTGTGTTAGTTATACCTCAACATAAAACAAAATAAAGAGTAAATGGATAAAGAAAAATATACCAGCTCACACTAATCAGAAGAAAACAAGTGGGACTGCACTTACTTTACAGCAGAATTCAAAGGAAGGAAGTTTATCAGGGATACAGATAGCATTAGGGGTCAATTCCCCAAGAAGATCTAACAGCCCTTAACATGTACGCACATAATAACAGACTTTCAGACTACATGAAGCAAAAACTAATGGAAATGTGAGGAGAAACAGACGAATCCACTATCATAAGTGGAGACTTCAACACCCCTCTATTAGAAATGAACAGACCCAGCAGGCAGAAAATCAATAGACATATAATTGAACTCAACAACACCATCAATCAACCGGATATAACTGACGTCTCTCAACTGCTTCATCCAACCACAGCAGCACGCACGTTCTCCTGAAGCTCGCACAGAGCACTGACCAAGTGAGAACACATTCTGGGCCATAAAACACACCGTAACAAATTCTTTAAAATAGAAATCATTCAGTGCCTGCTCTCAGATTACAGTGGGATTACACTAAAAGTCAATAACAGAAACATAGCTAAAAATTACAAATCCTGTGAAGGTTAGCAAATACACATCTTGCTTTTCTGTGCTACCCAGTGAGGTGTCTCTGTGGCGTTGTTCTAGATTCTCATCATAACATGAATGGAAACTCTCACAGTATCTGGAGCTTTTGATATCCACATATGAAGAAAGAGGATGCCCTCAAATTTCTTGCAGCAAGAACCCACTTAGGTGGCACCAACCTTGAATTCCAAATGGAGCATACATTTACGGAAGGAAAAGTGGTGGCGTCTTCACAATAAATCTGAAGATAGCCTGAGAGAAGCTCCTTCCAGCAGTTGACATCATCATAGTTCTGGCTGAGGTCAATGTCCTGTCCTTCAGGAATAATGGCCAGCAGGCTGTGCTGAAGTTTGCTGCTGCCTTTGAAGCCACCTCTATTGCCACTGCTTGACCACTAGAACTTTTCCTAACCAGATGCAGGCAGCCTTCTGGAAGTTCTAACTGCTGATGCTGATGGACCCCAGGGCTGAACACAAGACTTTCGCAGCTTATGTTAACCCACCTGCCAATGCCCTGTGCCATAAGACGCTCCTCTGCACTGTGTGGACATTGCCATCAAGTGCAACAACAAAGGAGCTCATTCAGTGACTCTGATGTGTTGGACGCTGGTCCAGGAAGTTCTGCACATTCGTGGCACCATATGTCTGCAGGAGGTCATGCCTGATTTCTATTCTTGCAGAGATCCTGTGAAGACTGAAACAGAAAAGCGCGATGCTGCTAAAAGCTGTCGCCAGAGAAAAATGACAGGGTGAAGGGACTGCTCCAGCTCCTGAATTTACTGCTACTCAACCCAAGGTTGCAGACTGATCTCAGGTGCCCTCCATGTCTGTTCAGCAGCTTCCTATTGAAGATGAAAGCACTCAGCTGCCACTGAAGACGAGTCTACAGCTCCTGCTGCTCAGGCCACTGAATGGGTGGGAATAACCACTGAGTGGTCTTAAGCTAGTCTTCCACGGCTTCTTCAACAGAAAATGGAGAGATGGTTGATGGAAAATAAACAGTGATGCAAAGGAAAGGAAGGAAAAAAGAAGGAAGGGAGGGAGGGAGGGAAAGAAAACCATACTTCTAAATAACACAGGTCAAAGAAGAAATCTCAAGAGAAATTTAAAAATATTTTGAATTAAGTGAAAATGAAAACACAGCTTACCAAAATGTGAGGGATGCAGTAAGAGCAATGCTTAGAGGAAAATTTATACTATTGAATGCACATGTATTAGAAAAAGGGAAAGATCTGGAATCAACGGTCTGAACTTTCAACCTTAGAAAACTAGGGGGAAAAATGTGCAAATTAAGTCCAAAGTAAGCAGAAGAAAAAAATCATAAGAATCAGAGCAAAACCCAAAGAAATTGTGAACAGACAGTCTATTGAGTTGGAGTCCAAATTCAGATGTAAATGACTTTGAAGCTGCCCTACTTTATGTGCTTCCATTAACGATGATTTTTCTTTTACTTTTCTTAACTGATTTTAGAGAGTGAGAGGTAGGGAGAGAGAGGGAAAAAAATCATTGTTCCACTTTTTTATGCATTCATTGGTTGCTTCTTGTATGTGCCCTGACCAGAGATTGAACCCACAACCTTGGCGTATGGGGACAGTGTTCTAACCAACTGAACTACCTGGCCAGGGTCCACTTAAGGATGACTTGAGTCAAGCTCAGGACTAGTGGTTGTCATCAATTTTGAAGGCTGGATGCTTTACTAACACAGCAGAACCCACCTTCTGAGACTCATCAGTGCACTTCTGGTCTGATTCATACATGCCTGTGCACATCTGGAAAACCGTGGGGCAGTTCTTGCCAAAAAAATGTAACCATGAGTAAATGAAGAGCCTCCTGGGAGAAAACTGATCCTAATGGAGAAAGAAGCTTTGTCCTATTCAACATAGTACTGGGAGTCCTAGCCAGAGCGATCAGGCAAAAAGCAAAAAAAAAAAAAGGGAAAAGAATCCAAATTAAAAAGGAAGACACAAAATTAACTCTGTTTGCAGAAGACATGATCTTGTATATAGAAAACCCTAAAGATGCTACCAGAGCTCTGTTAGAACTAAGTAAAACTGCACAATACAAACCCAATATACAAAAGTTAGTTGTGTTTCTATACCCCAACAATAAAATATCCAAATAAGAAAGAAAAAAATCCCATTTCCCATAGAATGAAAAAAGAATAAAACAAGAACAAATAAATTTAACCAAGGAGGGGAAAGATCTGTACACTGAAAATAGTGAGATATTGATGAAAAAAATGAAGGTGAAAATAAGTGGAAAGATATGTCATGTTCATCAATGAAAAGAAGTAATATTGTTAAAATGCCCATAACCGAAGTCATTTATAGGTTCAGTGAAATTCTTATCAAAATTATAACGTTATTTTTCACATAATATAAAAACCATCCTAAAATTTGTATGAAACCACAACAGAACCAGAATAAGCAAAACAATATTGAGAAAGAAAAACAGAGTTGGTTTCAAACTGTACCACAAAGCTGTAGTAATCAAAATGGTACAGTACTGGCAAAAAACTCAGACACACAGACCAATGGAACAGATTCAAAAGCTGTGGAAAAACCTAGACGTAGACCATCAACAAATATTGGATATGGAAGACAAGAATACTGAATGAGGAAAAGATAGTCTTTTCAATAAATGGTGTTGGGAAAACTGGATGTTCACATGCAGAAGAATAAAATCACACCCCTATCGGACTTACACCATTTGTAAAAATTAAGTCAAAATGGATTAAAGATTTTAATGTAAAACCTGCAACCAGCCCTGGCTGGTGTAACTCAGTGGTTTGAGCACTGGCCAGCAGACCGAAATGTTGCTGGTTCGATTCCCAGTTAGGACACATGACTGGGTTGTGGGCCAGGTCCCCAATGGGGACGTGTGAGAGGCAACCAATCAATGTTTCTCTCTCTCTTTCTCCCTCCTTTCCCCTCTCTCTAGAAATAAATAAATAAACAATCTTTTTTTTAAAAAAACCCCACATAATCCAAGTAAAAATGGGCAGAGGTTCCAATAGACATTTTTCCAAAGAAGACACAAATGGCCAACAGGTGCACGAGAAGATTCTCAACATCAATAATCATCAGGGAAATGCAAATCAAAACCACATCAGGTATCACCTCACCCCTGTGAGAATAGCTATTATAAAAAGGACAAGAGATAAGTGTTGGTGAACATGTGGGGAGAAGGGAAGTGTGCTAGGAGCACACTGTTGGTAAGAATGTAAATTGACACAACCACTATAAAAAACAGTAGAGCCCTGGCTGGTGGAGCTCAGTGGACCGAGGGCTGGCCTGCGAACCAAAAGGTCACCAGTTCGAGTTCCAGTCAGGGCACGTGCCTGGGTTACAGGCCAGGACCCCCATTTGGGGGCACTTGAGAAGCAACCACACATTGCTGTTTCTCTCCATCTCATTCTCTCTCTCTTCCACTCTCTCTAAAAATAAATAAGTAATTTCTTTTTTAAAAAAGAAAACACTATAGAGTTTCCTTAAAACATTCAAAAGAGAACCACTGTGTGATCCAGTAATCCCACTTCCGGATATCTAAATAAAGATATGAAATCATTACCTTGAAAAGTTTTCTGTACCCGTATGTTCATTGCAGCATTACTCACAATAGCCAAAACATGGAAACGGCCTAACTGTCCACGAATGGATACGTGGATTTAAAAAAATGTGAAAGACAATTCAACCAGAGATCCTGCCATTTGTGACAACACGGGTGGATCTTGAGGGCATTACTCGATGTGAAATAAATCAGATAGAGAATGACAAATACTGCATGATCTCACTTCCATGTAAGTTTTTACAAACAGAAAGGCCAAATGCAAAGAAACAGTAGAATGACGGTTGCGTGGACCAAGGATCTTGACTGTCTGTGTTTACATGCAGCTGCTGGCGGAGGAGCGGGGATGGGGGGGTGGGGGGGGGAGGGGGGAAGAAGGCTGAAATGTCAGAGACTCAGCTCCTGTGTGTTACTAAACTGAGTATTAAAACGTAGGTGGTCCATTGTTTCAGCACAGGTGTGAATGAGATGTCAGCTATGAGAAGAAAGGCCTGAAGAATGAAGAGAGGGTAGAGAGTTTAACTCCGTGGCAAAGCAGGAAACAGAGACTGGGTGTTGTGGTTTAGGTTTTCCATCAGGGCAGCCCCTGAGGAAGGGCTTGGGTGCAAGCAGTCGGTTTGGGAAGTGTTACCCAGAAGCTAAGGTGTCAGGGTGAGTAAAGTGAGACCCAGGCCAGAGAGAGAAGCCCTGCAACGATATGTTAATGAGGGGAGTAAGGGGTGGGCAGGTTCGTCCGTCCAGCTGGGGACCTGTGAAGTGAAGAACATGCCGCAGAGTTCTCCCACTGCAGATCGGAGAACTGGAGTGTTGATCTATCACTGAGTCTCTCATCAGCTGAGGGTTGGCGATGGTGCATTAAGCAGGTGTCCTGGGCCTGAGGAGGCTTTCTGGTGCCTGAGAAATCCCATAGGCAGTGAACTCTCAAGAAGTGTCAGCATGCTCCATTACCTTCTGCCCAAGTGCCAAGCGATACAATTTCTGGGCTCTAACCATCCAGTCACATCTGCCACATATATAAACACCTTACATGGAGGGCAGCTTTGCAAAATGGCAAGAAAAAGAATCATGAGAAAGTTCAAAATCTGGATCAGTGGAGAAGGGGGCAGAGCGGGGCAGGGGTATCGAGTGCTAAGGGAGCAGGGGTCAGAGGTGACCATGGGAACGACCTGCAGGAGGGGGAAAGAGCAGGGTGCTCTCAGATGAGGCTTCAGAGTAGGGTCTCCTGGTCCCTTTCAGGTGCTAAGTGGAACAGCTCTTTCCATCCTCACCGGATGTGTATTACAGCTCCTTCTCTTCTCCCTCTCCCGGAGCTCAGCCCAGGCAGCAGCAGACACAGAGGGCAGTCTGAGTGACAGACACCCACCATGCTGTCCTCAGACTCCACTGCCCCCCACCCTAACACTTCCCTCTCATTGTCTTTGAACCAAATCAGAGAAGACTTCATGGACTTCATTTTTTTTCTTCCCCTAAGATGATTTCTTTTCCATGAGGCTCCTTATGCAAAAAGACCAACCCCCAGTCACGTATCAGCCTTCCAGACCATGCGACAGCAGCCTGAGTCCTGCGTGAACCTAATTAGGATGTTGAGGAGGGATCCCTGCTACATTAGCAAACCTGCCTGAAGGGTAAATGGGCTCAGCTCTTCCAGCAGCTGGTTAATGCTGCCTGACTGAAAGAAATTGCTATATCAGCAGTTCCATCAGCACTCTTAGAGGCAGACCCTGCAGTGAGCCAGAAAGAGCTGTTTTTCTATCCACTGGAAAATATTTCTAAGACAAAGCCTGGTCCTCTGAAGCATTAGCTGGGATTTTATGCTATGGGCAAATTAATCACATTCCTGCTCAGTGGGGCTCCACAGACAAAAAAGACAAAAAAAAAAAAAGCCCCAGGAGGGTTGCTAAGTTACCACTGCAGTGCTTCAATGATGGCAGCAAGAATGAGGCAGGTAACACATTCTAGAAATTGCCTGAAGATCGGGAGGAGTTTTCTGATATTCCGTCGTGCTTGGTTCTCAGAGTTTTCAGGCATGGACTGAATCAAATTTCCCAACCCTTTTACTTTAATTAATCATGTTCTTTGAATGCTTACCAAGTTCTCTACAGACTTCCAAAAGGTTGCATGTCTCATCCTGCAATTGCTTCTGTTCCTGTGAAAAGATATGCAGAACCCTTCTCTGAAAAGACAGAAGAGCAGAAGCGCAGGGAGTCAGCAAACATAGGCAGCTATTCCTGGAGTTAGCAAACAAAAGTCAGCAATTACTTGCACCTCTTCCTGCCTCGGGAGACACAGAGGACTATGGGACACAGATGTAGCAGTCTCACCGGGGGACATAAGTTTCCCCCTTTGTCACACTGGGAAGGTGTCGTCACCAATGTCTTACTGAGTGGAAGCTGCTATTAGAATCCATTTAAACATGTTTTATATTTTATTATATTAAAAAATATCCCCTGGCTGTCATAAAAAAAACAACAAATGACAAGGACCAGCAAGGTGGAGTGAAAGGCGCGCTGCTGCACTGTTAGTGAGACTGTCAATAGGGGCAGCCACTGTGGGTAACAGTGTGGAGGTTCCTCAAAACCATTAAAAGTAGAGCTTCCGTATGACCCAGCAGTTCCACTTCTATTTATCCGAAGAAAACAAAAGCATAAATGCAAAAAGATACATGCACCCCTTTGTTAATTGCAGCATGATTTAGAGTGGCCAAGATATGGACCTGGATGGACAGATAAAGAAGACTCCTTCTTTGTCACGTATCTTTTATCTGTAAAGGGCAACACTCTAAACCTGACAAACTCAGGGGAGGCCTGCGTGGTAACCTTACAAACTCTGAAGGCCTAAAGTAACCACCAAGGATGGTCTGAAATTGCAACTTTCTAACTAAAACAGAGTCACCGTGGGTAGTCACAACCTAGGCCAGAATCTCCCCTGAAGAAGGTCACCCTCTACCCTCACTGAGTCTGTCTGTTGCCTTTTTGCATCTATGTTAACATACCTTTGGAAGGTCAGGGTAATTTCCTTTTTTCCAGACCCCTCACTGTGCCAGAGCAGAGACCACAAAACCCCTCATTGTTATTGTTACCATGTTAATTGTTAACTGTTAACTATCTTGTATCCACAAATGTAAATGAAGTATGTGTCTATTTGGTTGGCTTTTTATCCAATCCCAGAGATTTCCCCCATTTAGCTTTCTTGATCTACCTTCCTCCCTAATCTATCACCAATGGATTTCAAATCACCCCCTTACACCTCCTCCTTTGGTTTTAATGTATAAAATAAGGTGCAAAACTACCATTCTCTGGAGCATTTTCTCAATCCATTGAGCAATTGTCAGTTTGGCTCAAATAAACTGAGAACAGTTCTCTACAGAGGTAAATGTTTCTTACATTGACAACGCGCACACACACAATGGAATATTACTCAGCAATTAAAAAAGAATAAAATCTTGCCATTTGCAACAACATGAATGGATGTAGAGGGCATTATGTTAAATGAAATAAGTCAGAGAAAGAACAATACCAATTAATTTCACATATATGTGAAATCTAAAAACAACAACAAAAAATAAAATAAAAACAACAACAACAGAAACAGACCCATAGATACAAAGAGCAAGCTGATGGTGGCCAGAGGGGAGTCAGTGGGGTAATGGGGAAGATAATAAATAAATACATACATTATATATTTTTTAAAGTTTCCCTAAGGCAGATGGGCTAAAGTATACTATAATAACAACTCCAAAATGTTAGTGGCTTAAAACAATAAGCGTTTATTTCTTGTTCTCATTATCCCGTGGCTGGAAGCTTTGCTCCAAGTTTGCTCACTGGGGGACCTTGGGGAAGGAGCACACACTTCCTGGAATATTGCCCGTCTCTCTGGCAGAGAAAAAGAGAGAGCACGGATTGAATTGTGTGTGTGTGTGGGGGGGGGGAGTTTAAAAAAAAGGAATCTGGTTTTCCTCCCTGCAGAATAGCTTCACATTAAAAAAAAAAAAGTCAGCAAACCAACCTTTCCCAAACCCCTGTAATTACTATCCCCGCTCCCCTCCACCCGCCCCATGAAAGGCTTGTGTTACTATTACAATTACTACTATTATTTCTATGAGTATTTCTCCAGCCCTTTAAAACTAAAATCTCACTGGCTCCACTTGCGAGCCCCTCCTTCTCCAATGAAACACTAAATCCTTTGGTCTGGCTTTTCCTAAAGTTGCCAATGACTTCCTTTTGCTGAAACCAGTGGTATTCAACCGGTGTGCCACAAGAACATTTAAAATATGCAGTGCCTGCCCTGGCTGGTGTAGCTCAGTGGATTGAGCACAAGCCTGCAAACCAGAGGATCACGGTTCAATTCCCAGTCAGGGCACATGCCCAGGTTGCAGGCCGGTTCCCTGCAGGCCAACTCCCAGCAGGGGATGCACTAAAGGCAACCATACACTGATGTTTCTCTCCCTCTCTCCTTCCCCTCTAAAGATAAATAATAAGGCCCTGGCTGGTGTAGCTCAGTGGATTGAGCGCGGGCCTGAGAACCAGAGGATCACGGTTCGATTCCCAGTCAGGGCACATGCCTGGGTTGCAGGCCGGTTCCCTGCAGGCCAACTCCCAGCAGGGGACGCATGAAAGGCAACCATACATTGAGGTTTCTCTCCCTCTCTCCTTCCCCTCTAAAGATAAATAAATAAATAAAATCTTTAAAGATAAATAAATAAATAAAATCTTAAAAAAAAAACATGCGGTGCCTTAGCTATAGGGGCGGGGGAGGAGGGGCACTGACCTCTTTTCCCTCAGATGGTCAAATAAAAAAATGGCAACAGGCAGTGCAACAATAGTTATCTGGCATGAATGAATCACCATTATATCTATTTTTAGTCAGATCAATGAAATATATTGTCTGTTTTAGAGGTGCTGCAGAATTTTAGCAGTGTATGTGTGTCACAAGGTGAAAAAGGTTGAAAATCATGGGCTTAACCCAAAAAAGACTTCCTTCCCCGTTCTGCCCCACTAGTCACCCCTGAAGCATTTCCATCTAATGCCATACTCTTCTTTAAATCCTTTTGTTTAGCATTAGGACACTGACATATTTTAAAAACCTAAATATCATGTGATTGAATCCATAAATATTTCAGGATGTGTTGCTAGCTAATAATGATTTGTTAACATAACCACCTTTCCATGGTAAAGTGAACCATTCCTTTACCTGCCTCATCTGCTACCCAATGCATATTAAACTGTATCTAATTTTCAGATAAAATTTATCTGAATTCAGATAAGGTCCACACATTGACTAGGTTGTGATGCCTTTTAAATATCTTTTATTTTTTACATTTTTAAATTAATTTGGAGAGAGAGAGATAGAAAAATACCATTTTGTTGCTTCAGCCATTCACACATTCACTTGTATGAATGCTTATCCGATACTTGACCTGGAATCTAACCTGCAACCTCAGCGTCACAGAGACAGGACAGGTGACACTCTAACCAACTGAGCTACCCAGCCAAGGCTGCTTTTATATTATAATACCTCCCTTTAACCCTTTCTTCCTACACCATGGATTTGTCAGAGAATCATTTATCTTTGAATGTTCCGCATTTTGGATGTGGCTGATTGCTTTCTTATAATGTCATCTAACTTTTTCTCCATCCTCTGCATTTCCTGTAAAATGATAGCTCTAGAGACATCATTAGGTTTGGTTCAATTTATTTTTAAACAAGAATATTCCATATGCAATGCTGTGCCAATATCTCTATCAACTGCAATTTTAAAAACTTCTCTGCAGTTATTTTTCCCTAAAATATATCTCACGGGGATGTGCAGGCAAAATATTGTAAAGTCTTTTGAAGTAATTTTTTTCTTTGTATGGGTGTGCTACCAACTTCATGTATAGTTAGGTTCATTAGCTTCCATTTGTTTCAATGTTTAAGTATTGTTCTTGAAGGAAACCAGAATATGCCACCCCAAAATGTGCCACTTTCACACATTGACTACTTTGAATTAAAGGCATTTAAGAAACAGCTGGTACAAGAAGGACACTCTGACCCTTCTTTGCCCTGAAAGCAAAAGATGAATCTCTCCTGTGAAAAGTGCCCTCCCCTGCCAGGAGGGGGAAAGACATTCTTATCACCAGAAACGAGAAATTTGGAGCCACAAAATCTGTCCAAACAAACCTTGTTAATCTAACCCTTATCTTCCTTGTTACTTCATCATTTACTATGCTTAGCCCAAATCCCTGTGTCTTGCCAGTTTTTCACGAGTTTCTTGTCACTTTGTCTGAGGGTTTAATAGCTTCCTGCTCTAGTCACTTCTTTGAATTTTTATCCTGTTCTGAAGCCTGTTGTGAAGTTTCCGATGTACTGTAAACATATGCTAAAATTTTATCCTTTTCTCCTATTAATCTGTCAGGATCATAATCAGTTTAAATATTAGGCCCAGCTGTAGATCCAAAGAGAGTCGAGGAGAATTTGTCTTCCCTTGTACTGCCCTCACTTGGTTATATTTTGTGCTTTTAATGATTTGAAACAAATGCGGCTGTGGACAAAGCGTGTCCGATCACTCCTGTCAGTCTCCCGAACCTGACCCCAGGCCCGTCGGTGCAGTCCCTGGAAAATCGGCTCCTAGCAAAAACCTCGGTACGTCAGTTCAGCAAGAGGCCCCCATCCTCCGTGGGAAGGGTCCAAACTTCTGTTTGTCTAATACATCCCTCAATTCATCCTTTCCATGCTGTGCAGACCATACACAGTGACTTGAGAGGCGGACTCAGGAGCCACCAAGCTGCCATCTCGGTGTTTCCAGTGTCCATCAAAGTGGATTAAATACACTTCCAGCTTTTTCCATCCGGTGCTTTCTCAGTCAGCAGCTGCTATGTGGCCCATGCACTCCTCTTTTGTGATTTCGTGAGATGTCATCCTAAAGAAGTTCTCTTCCTCAAGGAAGGGTGATTAATCCCACCAAGGGGCTAAGGCCTTGAAATGGGACCTAGGGGCATAGACCCAAGGAAACTGCTTACATTTCTTAAGTGGTTGGGGAAGAAACCGCTACTTTTGCAGATTCATCAGCTAGTTATCACTGTGGGGAATTCATGTAAACTGACTCAGCAGGATTCCTGCCGAAACCGGATTCTACAAGAAAGAGTCCTTGTTGAGGAGAGGGTTCAGGTGAGCCTGAGTAAAGTTTGCTCAAACAGAGAATCTTTGTCAACATACACATATGCGTATATATGTACATACATGTGCGCTCTCAAAAGGTGGCATACTATAACACAGCCAGACCCATATTTTTTTTACGGAAAGGTGTGTCTTTTATATATAGCATAACATTGAGTTCGCTTGTTTTTTAATGTCATAAAACAATTTATAATTTTAGAATGTGGTTACCAATTCTACACTATATGTTTGTAACACCCATATATGGCTGCCGTACAAAAATGTTTTCCTCCTCTTAAATTAGGTCATAGTTTGGATAAGCAGGGAAGAATGCTGGGAAAGCAGTAATCTTATCTTTAATGTGTTTTGCACATCATTTTGGACACTGTGGCTGTACAATAAGATGCCTCAGGATACTGCCAACAATTTTGAGATTAGCCTCCATCCTAAACCAATGAGAATAAACTCAAGATGAGATAAACGTTTCCTGAGAGCCGTCTTTGACATTTTATTGCTGTTTTAGAGCTTAATTAAAACCAGTGTGATGCTAACACAGACTAAGCCAATAAAAAAATTCTCCCTGGCATGTGAATTGTGACTTCACTCAGGACTTTTGGCAATGATGTCCATCTGCCAATTTCAGGATCACCCATTTGTCACATGGATCACCCATTTGTCGCAGGCTGTAGAGGTTTCCACCACTTAAGAAATTCACACAGAACTCGTAAGTTCAAGCCTACTCTGTGTCGTGGTGCATTGGTTGTATCACCTGCAAATAAAAGTAGAGTCAGGAAATGATGAGTCGGGCTCTGAGGACCAGGCACAGCTGCATGTTTCTGAATGTACATCTTCCCTGCACACTGAACAATGATGTCATTAGTTCAGAACTAAAAGGCAGGATACAAGTATGTGATTTCCCTCCTATCGCAGAAACCCCACACCAGAAGCTTGTAGATTGTTGCCCGGCACTCTCTCTCTCTGAGTGGAAGGCCACAGATTTTGTGCTTCCGGTTTCATGAGGTTTATTGACTTTTCTTGTATGCCTTGCCTTCTCAATCACTTTTGAGCTGAAATGCTCCTGAGTCAGGAATTCATCAGACCGTGAGTTTAGGAAAATAATAATAATGCAGAATGTCAGCTGGTAAGCTATAAAAATGATTGTCCCTGGTTTCAACTCCAAGGCCAAGACAAGGTTTTCTCTCGCTTGCTCCTCTGTGTGATAGCCCTGTGGTGCTAGCCACACTAAACCAATCACGCCATGCTGAGGGACTATACCAGGCCAGTGCGTTTGTGTGCTTTCTTTCTTTTCATTCCATCCTCATAACAACACTGTGAGGTAGATTCTCAGTCAGCTTTTTGTTTGTTCCGAAAACAAACTTACGCCGTGCAAACAACGAGACGGTATTATAGCAATACCTGGAACGAAGTTGTCATTATCTTTCAAGGATTTTAATGTGGTGTGGTGTATATGAGTTATAATTTGATTTGGCAACATATGATAACAAAAGCCTCAAAATAATGGTAACCTTAACATATAAAGGCCTACATCTCTCAAGAATTTGGAGGTAGAACGTTGTTGGCATTACTTCAGTGACTCAAGAATTTCAAGGCTGAGCTCACTGGGATTCTATGTTGTGTAACTTCTCCATGTCGTTCCAAAAGAGCTGCCGAGAGTTTCAGTCATCTTGTCAGTCTTCCAAGGCATACCTCCAAGACATAACCAGCTTTCCTTGAAGCCCCAGCCCATACTTTCTACATAAATCTTAGTGACCAATCTCAGCACCAGTGGAAAGCTGGGAAATGCAGTGTTTTATCTGGATGCATTGCTGTCCTAAATAAAATTGTGGTTCTGATGATGTGAAAGAAGGAAGGAATGGATTTTGAGGAGGCGATTGTTGTTCTTGCCACAAAGTTAATAATAGGTGATAATCGCTTTTCATGAACAGAGAGTACAAATGGAAAGCACCCTGGGTAACACACGGCAAGTAACAATAACGTAAATATTTATGGAGACCTTGCTCTTTATGTGCTTTACATCGACTCTCTCGTTGAAACCTCACAGCAACACTACGATGGAGGTAAAATCATGATCCCATTCCTCAGACAAGAACACCTGGGCTTGGAGAAGTTCAGAAACAGGTTTAAAACTATTCGGAAAGTCATGGGAGGAGCAGCTGGGCTTAGAATCCAGGTTCCTCTAAAGCCAAGGGTTTGCCGTCAGTATGTGGTGGTTTCCTTTCTGAAATAACTCACTGACCCCCAAATGGAGAGACTGTTCCAGAGGGGAACGGCCTTTCCCGGAAGAATATGTGGTCAGAGCCGTTCTCAGGACTGGGAACAGCACCATTAATCAGTCTGACTCCGCTTTTTCTCCTAATGAGCAGTTTCTTCAGCGCTATTTCCATGTTCTGTTCTTTGCATGTATCATCCTTATGTGCATTGGTACCATAGTGATTTGGAGGGGGTTTTTTTTTTCAGGTAAATTTCCAAGTGTAACATTCATTGCAATGTTTTGATAGCTGAAATGACAGGAATGAAAATAAAATATTAAGTGTGTTCTTTTTATTATGCCTTCAAATGCCATAAATCTGTGTTCATTGGAAAGGGCTGGTGGACTATAACTGAAGTTACAAACTTGCAAGTCTGTTGTTAACTGATCTGGAGGATGCAGGAGAAGCTCTCATTTTTCCATTTCAATATGTTTATCATTCAACAAACATTTCTCCTCACTTTGCTCCCTGGGCCTCATAAAATTGAAATGAAAAATATAAAATGGCTTAATAGCTGAGCAACACCAAATAGCATGCTTGGCATGACTTAACATTTTTAAAATATAGAGTCTCATTATATTAAATATGTCTCATTATTGTAATTATGCTCCTGCAAATGTGGTGGATAACACATCATATCATTACTTAATTTTATGGAAAAGCTCTCTAAGTTGTTTGTTGACAGATAATACCACGTTCTGCTTCTATTTGCCTAAATTGCCGCCTGTGCTAGTGTTTTATATTCCACTTTAACATTTCTTAAAATGTGCTTATCTTCGGGATCCAGCTTGATAATGTTACAGAAAGGAACGGTTTCGGGGGGCACCCAGATGCTGTTGCAGAAACAGTGTCCCCCTCCCCAGGGGTCTTTCTGTCACTGTGGGTTCTTTGTCCACTGCCGTGTTATGAACTATGGCTCTCATTGCCAGAGTTTGGTGAAAAGGAAAGGAACTATTAATTCAAAAGTCATACAAGTTTAGGGTAATGGCGAAATTCTACCACTAAATCTCCAAGTCCCTTTAAAACACCCGCAAACACACACACAGTCCTGCGTTCTCCACTTGCCCAGCCAGGGAAGTCAGGAGTGCTGTATCTCAGGAAAAGAAACAGAAGTCCGTGGCTCGGCTAGGTTGCCAGTTCCTCCCAGTCATCCGTGCTCGGCTGGGCAGGTGTCCAGGTGTCCGGCAGCACCATCAGCTGTGCCACCTTGATCTCCAGTTCTTAATCCAAAACCGCGTGGCACCTCCTCATGGCCCACCAGCGCGAGGCCTTTCACCCCTTGTCTTCACACATGGTCTCTCATTGTCCTCCATTGTCTCCCTCATTGTCACCATATTGTCCCCAGTGTTGTCTCTCTTCCCACGTGGTGGCCCCCCTTTGGTTTAAATCCCAGCCTGGAACCTCCCCCATAACCTCACTTCCAACTCCTCCCACAACTGACTACGCCCTCCAGCACTCCTGTATTTTTCTGCCTTTCTTGGCTGCCATGGCTAATCTGGGCAGGTGTTTTCCCTGTGGTGTGGAGTGAAGCATCTCCAAGCTGTTGCGTAGGCCTGGTAAGGGGAGCTGCCTCCCAGCTGCATCACAGGTTAAAGTCTCGCATACCTTTCTGGCTCCCCTAAGGCTGGAAGACTAGTCTCCTGTTATGGATGTGCAAAGTAACTCTCAATGGCCCTGCTCCATGTGTCCCATCCCCCAGCCAGATTTGTGGGGAGGGGGAGCCCCTGGCTGCACCTCATTACAATGCTTTATTTCAGATAAGATTTCCAGGAATTGTTTTGAAAACAGGTGTGACTGCACTGTACTTCTGCATTTTAGGATGGCACCCTTTTTTTTAATCCTCATCAGAGGACATTTTTCAAAAATTGCTTTTAAGGAGAGAGGAAAGGAGGAAGAGAAGCATTGATGGGAGAGAGAAGCATCGGTTGGTTGCTTCCTTTACCTGCCCTAACTGGGAATCAAACCCTCAATATTTTGGCTACAGGATGATACTCTAACCAGCCAGGGCAAGGTTACCACTTTTTTACATGCCTTAAAGAACAACTGTAGAATGTCGTATTTTGCAGTCCTGAAAACATGTTTTTGAATGATACATAACAACATGGAAAACTGCTCATGGTATAAGCAAAATGGGCAAGTGATGAAGTTGTGAGTACATCATCTCGCATAAATATTTCAAAATACAGAAGTATGCCAAATGCCAAGGGTTTGGTTTCTCAGACTGGTGGATTAAGGGTGATATTTTAAAAATCCTCACTCAAGCATATATTTGTTGATCTTAGAAATATCCATTGGTTGCCTCCTATACATGCCGGACCTGGGATTGAACCTGTAACTGCGGGGGTCTGTGCCCTGACAGCGGATCAGACCTGCCACCTTGGTGTGTGGGACAGCGCTCCAACCACCTGAGCCTACTGGCCTGAACAAGGATGACTTTCATGGTCATTTTATATTCTTTTGTATTTTTGGAATGTTCCATGATAAAAATATTCTATGAAAAAATAATATAGTTGAAAAAAGCTATTATTTGAAAAATCACTCTGAATGGGTGGGTGTGTTACCGAACAGCAGGGGTCTGGGGGGGTGCAATACTTGGCCCACTAAGGGATGCCAAAAACTGCTACAGAAAACAGAGGCCCCTCCCAAGGATGGTATACTAATATCTACTGGGCTCTTCTGTCTGCTGCCAATTGGAAAGACATCTCTCAATGCCAGAGATTTGTGGAAAGGAAACAAAATGTTTATTTAATGCTATTCAGGCCTAATGCCTTCATTAAAATATTAAAGTCTTTAAGGGTATGCACCTACACACACACACACACACAGCGCTCCCTTCTCCCACTGTTCCAACTCCGGGTACCATAAATCAGGAAAAGAACACGCGTCCGTTTTTCAGGTCGCTGGCACTGTGGGCTGTGTCGCCTGTCCAGGCAGTATCTCCAATTAATCCAAAGTCATGTGGCATCTTCCACTGGCAAGAGTTCTTTGTACCAAGTTCCAGTTAAAGTCTCTCCTGCTTTCCAGGCCACTCAGCCAAAGGGAGCACCCCCCAAAGCCGCGTGGGCCTCTTCTACCAAAGCCGCGCTCCACCAAAAGCGCGTCTTTCTTCTTCACCTGGCCGCAGGGATCTCCATTCTGGCAAAGCTGCGTGATTTTCCCTTTTCACCTGGATGAGAGGAACTCTTAACTCTGTTGAAACCACATGGCTCTCTCTCCTAAGGGCTACAGGGGTCTACATCTTTCCAAAACAGCGTGGCTCTCCCCCTCACCTGGCCAAGAGGATGTCCTCACTCAGCTAAGGCCACCTGGCTCTCTCCAAGGCACTGTCTCAGAGCATCAGCCCCCAGTTCCATCCTGGGTAGAAACCACTCCCTTCTCAAGCCTGGCTCAAAACTTGGCCACAGCCATTTAACATACCTATGAAACCAGTTAAAGGTTATAGATATGTTAAATGACCATTCCAGAGGTCAGCTGCAAAACTGTTGCTATGCAAAACAGCTCTCAATGGCCCTGCTCCATTTGTCCCTTCCCCCAACTGACACCTTGGGGGTGTGGGGGTGAGGATATCTTAATAATATGTCTCTCCAATATTCCTATACACTTTGAGTTCTGGACACCATTCCAAATCTTTTTTGGGCCCCCCACCCCAGCTGCACCCTGTATCAGGTGGAAGATGTTACGGCGTGACATTGGCTGCAGAGCTATGAAGCTACTACACAAGCAGCAGATACCTCACTCCATGGGCAGTTTCAGTGCAAGGATACCAAGCATCTTTAAGGACTGGCCCCTTTCTAGGCTCTCCAGGACCTCCACCTGGACTTCTGCCACTCCTGTCTGTCCCTGTCAGGATTGGCTTGTGCTGTCCTTTCCATCCAGCATGAAGTTCATTCCCTTACTCCTCACTCTGCCCTGCTTCATGCTGGAGACTTAGCTTGCTCTGCTCCCTTGACTAACCTGTCGGCTGCAATTTCTTTGAAAGATTCAGTACAAAAACAGGCGTTCTTGTTTAATGGGGATAGAGTTGCACATTTGGAAGATTAAAAAGTTCTGGAGATGTATTTTATGATAATGTAAATACTGAACTGCTGAACTGTATACTTAAAAATAATGATGATGATGAGTCTTGTATATTTTTTTAACCACAATTGTTTTTTAAAAAGGAAAAAAATTAAATTTGGTACAGATACCCTTAACCCAACAGAATAAACCCAGTGGACATAACCATAGCTTGTTGAGTTCAAGTTATTTAAGGAAATTGGCATATGCCACCCTAAAATATGCATATTTGGCATGAGGATTATTTTGAGGTGAAGTAATTTTAAGAAAAGAAAGAGATACAGGAGGGACACTCTGTTCTCCCTTTTGGGGGGGTAGAATTTAACACAGAAATTTGGGAGGAAAACAAACAGGCCATACCACCTACTAGGAACTGTCATCTATCATAGGTTTCCTAGTTGTGACCTTCCCGCAATACAAATAGTCTGTCCGGAAAGTATCCAGCCATGCAGTATGCCAAATAGAGACATTTATTGAAGAAGACACAAGATACAAGAAACATTGTACTTAGGAAAATGTTACTTCAGTCCCCTTCACAGTAGGCACTTGGGGATCTCACACAGTTCTCTCAATCGCCATCAGCTATGTTGTCCTATTTTCCTGAATCTCATTGACAGTCTGAAGTCTCCTCCCTTTCAAAGGTGATCTTAGTTTTGGGAAACTAAGCCTTAGTTTTGGGAAAAGCTCAATCCACTGAGCTACACCAGCCAGGGCTCTTCCACATTTTTTGATGTCAAACACTTTGACTGTAGATTCCTTGGTTACAGTCTGATAGGATATTTTATTCAAATAATTGTGACAGGGCTCACGACACACAACCCCACAACAGGTACCTTGGCAGGTCGAATATTTTAAGCTGAAGGACTTTGAGAAACAGCAGGTGCAGGCAGAACCTCCTGGCTTCTCCAGAAGCAGGTCCTAGACTCTCCCGTGAGAGGTGCCTGGTCTACATCCCAGGAAAAGACCATCCTTATCGCCAAGGTGCCAAGAGGAGTTTGACTAAACAAGCCTTGCTGTTGCCCCCAATTTACTTAGCTCAAACCCTCTTTTGTCCAATCACACTTTTTCACAGTTTTCTACCCACCATCAAACCTAACATAAAAACACTAGGGTTTCACGGTTTCCTCAGATCTTCCTCATGAAGGCTCCTGTGTCCTGTAAAATGTCTATTAAGTAAATTTATATGCTTTTCTTTTGTTATTCTGTTTTTTGTTACAGGGTCCCCACTTAGATGGACAGGGGGGAAGATCCTCTTTCTCTTCCACATCAGCAATTAATAACTGAGTTTTAATAAAACTGATGTGTCTGCAGAAGATATGATTTAGGCAACTATTCCATCACATCATTGCTGTAATGCTTCTATTTCTTGAATCAGCCTTTCATTCTAAAACAATTTTTAAATGAATTTTAATTAAGCAATATTGCCAAATTTTGTTTTTAACAGTGTGTGGATTAAACTTATGTGTGCCATTCAAAAGACGGCTTGTAGCTCACCCTTGGTTTCACCACGTAACATTTTAAGTGTAAAACTAGAAACTCCCATTGGTGAGTTGGAATAAAGAAGTTGAAGTGCTGTAAGTTCTGTTTCCTCATCTTTCCCAGGGTTGTGCCATCACTGTGTATTCCAGATCTCTTGTTTACATGCAGGGAAGTACAAACTAAACCAGTGATTAGAACCGTTCCCAATTCAATCTGAAAAAATGGTTAACTGAGTCCATTTTTTCAATCTGAAAAAATGGTTAACTGGGAGGCACAAGGGTAACTCTACCAGTGGGCAGTGTTTTCAGCAGCCTACCATGTAAAAGACGTGGCCTATTCAAGAATAAGTAACACATTAAAATAGGAAATTACCTTGTATGTAACACACACGTGTCTATTAAAAATAAATTCTAAAAGAACTCATGGACCTGGACTACAATATGATTATACTGGGGGAGAGGGTGGGGGTGGTGAAAGAGGGTACAGGCAGATAAACGGAGATAGAAAAAGTGTAACAGAGTACAGCCAGGGGCCCCCAAGGAAGGGATTTGTAGTGGGGTCCAGAACTCAGGGTATTCAGGAAGTATGAAAAATATAGTATGTCCTCATCCCCAGAAGTCTGAACTTGTGGTATGGGACACATGGAGCAGGGCCATTGAGAGTTGTTCTGCATACCAACAGTTTGGCAAATAACCTCAAGAATGGTCATTTAATATATCTATAACTTTTAACTGGTTTCATGTATATGTTAAATAGCTGTGGCTATTCTTTGAGCCAGGGAGATGGGAGTGATTTCCGCTCAAGATATAACTGGCAGGCAGCTGCCTCTGTTTACAGTGCCTGCACGAGACCTTGGAGATGATTCGCTTAGTGCAACGGGGCCACCCTGCCTAGACTTGCTATGGCAACCCAGAAAAGCTGGAAAAATACAGGAAGGCTGTTAGGTATAGCCGATTGTGCGAGGAGTCGGAAATGAGACCACAGAGGAAGGCTGGCACTGGGATGTAAACCCAGACATGGCAGCCATGCAAGGAAGAACCACTCAGCTTTGGAAAGAGGGGGACTCGGGGGCTTTGGGACTGACTCCCCTTGCCAAGCAGGTTAGGAAGCTGTAAAGCAAGATGTAGCAGCCGTGCGGGGCTCTAGCTTAGTAGTTCGGAAGAATGCAGAGAGATGTGGGAAGGAAAGGGGCGAAAGGACTCCCGGTGGTGGGCTATGAGAAGGTGCCCCGTGGGTTTGGACTAAGAACTGGAGATCGCAGGGGTGACACAGCTGATGGTGCTGGGAACCACAGGAGGCCCGCCAGCTGAGCACAGATTAGTGGGAAGAACCAGGGGCTACCTGAGCCCTGGACTTCTATTTCTTTTCCTGAAATAGGGTACCCTGGACTGGGCAAAAGGGGGAAGGAAGGCCTGTGTGTGTTTGTGGGTGTTTTAAGGGACTTTGGGATTTTAATGAAGACCTTAAGTCATTACTCTTAAGTCTATATAACTTTTGGATAAATAATTCCTTTCCTTTTCACCAATCTCTGGCATTGAAAGCCATAATACCCTGGTGGAGGGCAAGGTGAACCAAGTACAGGGGGACCCTAGGAAAAGAGGGGTGCATTCGGTAATAGTATTTTGTACCCCCACCCCTGGGTCTATGCAGTGACAAAAGTTCAATAAAAAATTTAAAATAATAAATTTTACATACATAATCATATAAAATGGAAATATATAAGAATTAGCAATATTTTTAGAATTTAAGCCAACAAAATACTTTTTAATTTTTTATTTATTAAAAATAAATAACATTTTAATTTATTGATTGACAGAGGGGGGAGAGAAAGAAAAACACTGACCTGATGTTCCAGTTAGTTATTCATTCATTGGTTGATTCTTGTGTGTAACCTGACCAGGGATCGAACCTGGGACTGTGGTGTATGGGAGCAATGCTCTAACCAACACAGCTACCTGGTCATGACTAAGTGAGCAAGAGAGTTTTTGAGGGAAGCAGTATTTCCTCACTGACCTTGTTTAGAGTTGCTGACACAGAAGAGCTGTACTTGGTTTTATTCTTGTTTTTAAATCCCCCACGGAGAGCACACTCCCTCATTGCCTGTACTGGGCAGATCCCACCCATTGCACCTGCGTTGGCACATCGCAATTCCGTAGTTAGATGGTTCCGTTGGTTTTGTCGATTTAATCATATTGTGTAATGCATTCAGGTTTTACTAGGAGATTCAAATTTTTAATTTTGTTAAAGATTTTACTTATATGTTTTTCGAGAGAGGGAAAGAAACATTGCGTGTACCCTGACTGGAAATCAAACCAGCAACATCTTGGTCCACAGGCCAGCACTCAGTCCACTGAGTCACAGCAACCAGGACCGAGATTCATATTTTTAAATAAGCAAATCTGAAATACTTTATGCAATAAAAATATTGTCCGATGACAGCTTTATGTGTTCTTGATTTTCCTAAATTGGAGAAACTCAACAGGGAAAGCATTCAAAAGGGGTACGAGGAGGTAGGGGACAAAGGAGAGGAACTGGAAGGCCATGCCTGCTGGAAGCAGGCAGGTGGTAGTGAGCACTCAGCCCCCTCCAGCTGCATCCGTGTGGGACAGGGACACAGGCCTGTTGTTAGCAGATCTGGCAGGTTTTTTCCCTTGAGAATCTGATAATCTGATGGCTCTGTAAGATCTCCCGATTTGTAAATGATGGAAATTCATTTAAACTCCAGATAACACTGTGCAGCGCCAACAGAACACACCAGCAGCGGTAAATGCCCCAGGCTACCACTTCATATGAAAAATGCAAGTCCTGCTTTATTCTCTGAAAGTTTCCCTGTCTCAAAACTGTGACATTTTAGAAAAATCCAAGGACACTTACATCATAACCATAATCTGCACTTTAATAGGAAAAGTAGCATAATTAGAGTAAATAGTTGGGAGTGGCCTGAAATCCCAAAGCGCTCCTTTCCCTTGAGTCAGGGCCAAGGATGGTGTCACCCAGATGCCTGTTGACTAAGCGATGCACACCACATTTATTTAACCACCGGCAAACCACATTTCTTTTCCTAGAGCAGTAAGTTAAAAGATTATTGGCCTCCCTCGGTTACCAAAAAAGAGGGAATACTTTTTCCAAGACTCAGGGTAGCTGCAACCAGATCTTTCAGAGAAATTATTAACCACAGATTCAGAAAACAGAACTCGAAGCTTCTGCCCACACCCCCCCTGCGGCGGCCCCACAAGCACCTTTTCAGAGGTGAGTGTTTGCTTTGCGTTCTAAGAGCTTCCGGCCCTGAGAAACTGAGGTTTAGTTAAGAAAACCAGTCTAAATCCTGTGTGGACCTCATTTGATTTGGCATTTGGCATATTAAAAGGGAAGGTTTATTCAAATTAGAGATAACAATAGAAGCTGTTCCCCACATTTCCGCAGGTAATTAGAGCTTTGTGTATCTTAATTAAAAAGAAGTAGAGCTAAATCCTCTAACAGATTTACTCAGCATCCTTAAGGCTCAATTCCTGCAGGGGCCATTCAGAATTAAAAGCAAGAATGTGGAAAAGGCTTTGTCCTCAGTGGCTTTTGAGAATTCACTGGGTTAAGAGGCATGAAGGCTGCCCAGTATGGCCAGCTTGGCACGGTTTCTCCATGTGACCTCCCAGAGACATGGAGTCTGCAACTGTTGAGTCCCATTTCAGTGCCTAGGAAAAGCTTTTCATGGTTCCAGCCCCACTGTTCAACCCAACCAAGGCCCCAGAGTCGGATCTTCAATCCTGCCTGCCCTGGAGAAGCAGGAGGCAATCAACTCCCTGCATGAGAAGAGGGAAAACATGGAAAAGCAGTTAAGTCTTTCCATTTTTCACAAGAGAGTTTCTTTTATTTCAAATTTGTCCATTTGTCTACTATCTGTTTCCCAGTGCTATGTTCTGGGCTAATTTTTTTTTTCTGGTTCTACGAACAGCAACAACAAAAAGAGAAATGATCATTACCAAAAATAAATCTTGTCAACATAGGAAATGTCCAAACCTAGGAGCCAAATCGCAACGGATTGAGAAAATGCTCCAGAGAATTGCAGTTTTGCAGCTTATTTTATACATTAGAATAAAAGAAGAAGACCCAAGGATTGCATGAAATCCATTGGTGGAAGATTAAGAGGGTGGAAAAAGGGGGGGGTCACTAGGACTGGATAAAAACTAAAACAAGACAGTTCTTTTACAATGGTAAAGGATAGTTAGTAATTAACATTTACAGAGATGCCGTCCAGGGAGCCAGATAACTGTCAGAAGTTCTGTGTGAGCTCAGTATGTGGTGAGGTGGGTGTGCCCTGAAGGGTCTGGAAAAGGGCTGTTACTTTTCAAAACCTTGGTATTTTACATGCAGAAGGACAATAGGACTTCTATCTAAGGTTGCGGCCCCGCATCCCCAATGGTCCACCATTTTGTTACTGAACAAGGGGGTGGGTGGGGGGGCAATACTTGGCCCACCCAGGATGCCAAAAACTGCTTCAGAAAACAGAGGCCCCTCCCAAGGATGGTATACTAATATCTACTGGGCTCTTCTGTCTGCTGCCAATTGGAAAGACATCTCTCAATGCCAGAGATTTGTGGAAAGGAAACAAAATGTTTATTTAATGCTATTCAGGCCTAATGCCTTCATTAAAATATTAAAGTCTTTAAGGATATGCACACACACACACAGCGCTCCCTTCTCCCACTGTTCCAACTCCGGGTACCATAAATCAGGAAAAGAGCACACGTCCGTTTTTCAGGTCGCTGGCACTGTGGGCTGTGTCGCCTGTCCAGGCAGGATCTCCAATTAATCCAAAGTCATGTGGCACCTTCCACTGGCAAGAGTTCTTTGTACCAAGTTCCAGTCAAAGTCTCTCCTGCTTTCCAGCCCACTCAGCCAAAGGGAGCACCCCAAAGCCGCGTGGGCCTCTTCTACCAAAGCCTCACTCCACCAAAAGCGCGTCTTTCTTCTTCACCTGGCCTCAGGGATCTCCATTCTGGCAAAGCTGCGTGATTTTCCCTTTTCACCTGGACAAGAGGAGCTCTTAACTCTGTTGAAACCACATGGCTCTCTCTCCTAAGGGCTACAGGGGTCTACATCTTTCCAAAACAGCGTGGCTCTCCCCCTCACCTGACCAAGAGGATGTCCTCACTCAGCTAAGGCCACCTGGCTCTCTCCAAGGCACTGTCTCAGAGCATCAGCCCCCAGTTCCATCCTGGGTAGAAACCACTCCCTTCTCAAGCCTGGCTCAAAACTTGGCCACAGCCATTTAACATACCTATGAAACCAGTTAAAGGTTATAGATATGTTAAATGACCATTCCAGAGGTCAGCTGCAAAACTGTTGCTATGCAAAACAGCTCTCAATGGCCCTGCTCCATTTGTCCCTTCCCCCAACTGACACCTTGGGGGGGTGGGGGTGAAGGACATCTTAATAATATGTCTCTCCAATATTCCTATACACTTTGAGTTCTGGACACCATTCCAAATCTTTTTGCCCCGCCCCCCCCTTCTTGGCTGCACCCTGTATCAATTTCAGCAAGACAACTGATGACACTAAGACTTCTAGCGTTGGAGCCTGAATTGCCCCAACCTTATAGCTGACTTTCTGCAGTTACAGGGAACAGCACATGTGACAGACAAGTCAGAGGGAGGCAAGCACACAGCTGACTCTGAATGAGAAGGTGAGGGAGAGGGGCGCAAACCAAAGAAGAGTCAGCAGGGCTGTGAGGCTTTGCGCAGGGTTTGGAGCCGGAATGGTTGCCAGTGTTCCAGCTCCAGGGGAGCATGCCCAGTCCCGGTGAAGTGGGAAAGCCCTGATGAGGCTGACGGGACCGGGCCTTGCTCAGGAAGCCAAAGCACGTGCCCCCGGGTTCTCATTACCTCCTAAGGAAAGACTGACATGGCATTCCTACCTTTCGGAGGATGTTGACCAAAAAAAGATGACAAGAATGAACTCTCCTGGGCACCAGTGCCCATCATATCTGACTGTGGGGTTCAAGTGGGGAGGGGGAGGGGTGCTGCTCGTCTAATACCATAGAGGTGGCTTGAGAAGATGTCCTTTGAAGAGCCAGTGTCGTTTCTGTGCCTACAGCAGTCCCAGGGCTTTGATGCCATCCCATAACGTGTGGTTTGCACACCCACCGCAGCGGAGGGCATGGAGGATAAGGGTTTCAAGGCAAACCATTCCTCACTTTACAAGAAAATCAAAGGGCCTTCTATGAAAGATGAAATTTACAGAACAGGTGAGAAGGAGATGGGTAGAATCGTTAAAATCTGGAGACTGGTTGCGGAAATGGTGAAACAGTGGAAAGAACCAACAACTAACAAAGGGGGGAAAAAAGAGACTTCCTAGGAATGTGCTTTCCTAGCACCATGAGAACACATTCTCCAACCAAGAGCTTGGTCATTAATGCAACCTTTGGATTGATTCATGACCAAAAAAGACAAGTGTGGATGAAAAGGGGGCTGTATGCCCTAGCCTGAGTGGCTCAGTTGGTTGGAGCATCATCCTGTAAACCAAAAGTTGCCAGTTTGATCCCCACTCAGGTAACTTACCTAGATTGTGGCTTTGCTGCCTGGTGGGGGAATATATTGGAGTCAACCAATGTGTGTTTCTCTCTCACATCAGTGTTTCTCTATTTTTCTCTGTCTTTCTCTCTAGAAGTGGTGGGGAAAAATGTCTTCAGATGAGTATTAAAAAAATCAAAAAAAGAAAAAGGGGGGGCACATGTTAGGGCAGTCCGTGATGTGCACCGTGAAAGAATTCACAAAGTGCCGAAAGCAAAGTTTTTCATTTTTACTTTCCCAAGAGAAAGAGAGGGCTAGGTGTGGAGAAAAGTGCCAGCACCAGCCCCGAGGGGCAGCGGCTGGGAACTTTCATCGGGTGATGGGAACTTTCATCGGGTGAGGGGGCGGTCGTAGAGCAGGATGTTTCAGCTGGGCTGCAGCTTGTCTCGATGTTATCTGTGGGTGGAGGGTCCACTCCCTCGATGGGGTCCGGTATGTCCTGTTTCATAAGTTCCTGGGGTCTTGGCGCCTTCAGGGTACTTCCAGTGATTTTCTAGTCCTGAGGATAAAGGCTCATAAAACAATCAGGCTCAGCCATGCTGTGTGGGGTCCAGCCAGCTTTGGGAAAGGGGCCACGAGAAAGGGGCTTTTGTCCTATTGCCACACCGAAAACCTGACAAACTCAGGGGAGGCTAGGACAGTGGGCCCTACAAACTCAGAGACTAAAAGGAACCAGCGGTATAGGAGGGCCTGGACATAATTCTTAGCTAAAAGTGGGTCAAGGCAGGCAGGTAGTCACGTCCTAGGCCTGTAGCTTCCTTGACAAAGGTCATCGTGATCTTAAGTGAGCCTGTTTGTTGTCTTTTTACATCCAAGATAACATCACCTTTGAAATTTCAGAGTTATCTCTTTTTCCAAACCCTTCAGGGCACACCCCCTCACCAGAGCCCCAGATCACACAGAAACCTTTATTGTTCCCTTGTTCCCTGCGTACATACCATCTCTAGGCACTGTAAAGGGAGGGTTTAGGGTCGGTGCCAGAGATGAACTCCAGATCTCAACTTATATAGTAGAGTCTCTCTTAAAAAATCTCCAAGGACATGACTCACCAGCTTAACCAAGGCACCACCCAACAGCCTGGCTGAAGTACACTGCACCCTTGGCATCCCCAGCACGCAGGTGAGTTATCTTTAACACTTCTGATCACTTCAGCTTCAACTACTTTTTGAATAATGGGATCAGATGTGAGATATACACATACTGGTGTGTATCTATCTTAGGGGAGCTCCTCAGATGCACAGCCAAGAGATTTTATGCACTTTTGTCACAGGTGGGTACAGGTTACCAGGTTCTTGGTGATCAGGACAGAGATTTGAACTGAACGTCGAGTTTATAGCTGAGAACGTGGGAGCAGGCCAACTCCAAGCAGAGACTGACCTCATGGGCTGAAAGGACTCTATTCTTATAGGGCGGACCCTTCCTGGCTAGTTTTGGTGGCTTTTACTGTGACAAGTAGTTGTAAAGCTACTGCACATGTGGTCTCCCATGGTTTTCCTGGATTGGCCACCAGGGAAGGGGGTCCAGCCTTGTTACCTAGCTGACTCCCCCTGTAGTAGGTTCGCCTTTCCCTTCGTTAGAGAATTATAGCTCTCCATGTTACAGATTGGTGAAAAGGAAAGGAATTATTTATTCAAGTTATTCAGACTTAAGAGTAATGACTTAATGTCTTCCTCAAAATCCCAAAGGCCCTTCAAACACCCACAGTCCTTCTTTCCCCCTTTGCCCAGCCCAAGGTACCGTATCTCAGGAAAAGAAATAGAAAGCCGCATGGTGCTTCTCTGCTAAAGCTGCATGATGATTCTTCTCATGGCTGGGGCGGGGGGGGGGTCCCCCCACTCTGGCCAAAGCCTCGTGGTTCTCTCTAAAGCTATATGGTGATTCTCATATGGCTGCAAGAGTCCCCATTCTGGCCAAAAGTGCGTGGTTCTCTCTTCAATGGCTGCGGCATCTGCGTTTAAATGCCCCACGCCAATCTTCCTCTGCAGCGCCATTTCTGACTCCTCCCACAATTGGCTACACCCGTCAGGACCCCCGTATCCTCCCAGCTTTACTGGGCTGCCATAGTGAGTCTGGGCAGGTGTGGCCCCATGGTGTGGAGCCAGTGGTCTCCAAGTTCTCACGCAGGTGCTGTAACAGGGGCTGGGGAGTTGCCTCCCAGTTACATCTTGAGTGGAAGTCACTCCCTTCTCCCTGGCTCAAACATGGCCACAGCTATTTAACACATCTATGAGACCAGTTAAAGGTTATAGATATGTTAAATGACTATTCTAGAGGTTATCTGTGAAACTGTTGCTATGCAAAACAACACAATGACCCTGCTCCATGCGTCCCATCCCCCCAACTCAGACTTGTGGGGGTGAGGATATCCCATATTCTTTAATATTTCCTGGACACCCTGAGTTCTGGACACCATTGCAAGTTCTTCTTTTGGAGGCCCCCTGGCTGCACCCTCCTACAAATTTACTAGTTTGGGGGGGACCCATTTCAAAGCTAAGTAATCCTATGTTCAACTCTATTGCTTTAGGAGGTAGCATAAACATAAAAATGTATACAGTTTCTTGAGTTTCAGTGTGTCCTGTACTTAAACCATCCTTCGCGCATGGTAAATCCTTGTTCAATGTCATTTCTTGCCTTTGTCTGTCCTTTGCCTCTCCATGCTTCCTGTTCTACTATCAAAAAACTCCTCCAAATCATGTAAAGAAGGCAGTCTTGTTCCCAGTAGCACACCCATGCCTTTCTCCCCTCTCAGGTGCGCATATTCTAAACTCGAAGGGTCCCCATGAGGCTTGCAACCCGGGGAGCAATGGGCAGCGGCAGAAAATCCTGGGCCAACCCCCTGAATCCGTCTCCAAGACCCCCTTTTCTCGACTTCTCAGTGAGCAGTCCCCTCGTTGCTTTCCTGCCACTTCTTCTATCCTAAGGCCTTCCTTGTTTCCTTGTCCTCTTGCCCAGCCTTATATACTTAAAAAAAAAGACAAAACCCCAAACATGTAAGTTAACTAAAACTCAAAATTGTCCTTGAAGTGTCTTTTGTGGATAAAATTGTGCTTTTGTGTAGTTACAGAAAATAACATAAAACTAATAATAAATAGTAACATTGCTGATAAAGCCGTGGGAGCTGGCAACTAGGTAGGAGTCTCCAGCAGAGAACTCTACTACTTGCTACCTTTCTATGCTGAGAGAAATATGCCAAGACTATGAATAGCGGTTACTTACATGGACTCAAGGGACTGGGGGCAAATGGGAGAGTGTACATCACAGGACAAGAGGTGTTTGTGGTCTGAAAAAGCTTACCCTACCCCATCCCCTGAGGTTCTTCCAATTTGCTCACACCCTACCCTTACGCACTACAGAGAGGATACCCCTTTAAATTTTCTGGACTTGGTCTTGGAGGGGAGGAAAGAGAATTTTCTTTCTGCCTTTCATTGTCCTGGGCTAAGACCCTGTGTAAAAAGACACTAACAGGATAAGGGCGGGGTGGGGGGGAACAATTTTAATTATGTACATTCAAGAGCCTTAAATGGTGGCCAGAAGACTGAGGATTATAGAGGATCCTCAGCCACGGAAAGGGATAGGGGCCTGGGATTTCAAGATCGGCATGCAATTCAAGAAGAGGAAATGTCTGGAAGACAAAGGTTGCCCTGATGGCCAGATGAACCCCTCAGGTGAAGGCAGGATCTCCAGTAGTAGCCCTCCTCCCCAGACGCAGGCCTCCTTTCTAATGTAAATTTCTTTCATAGATGTAGATTTCCCTTACAAAAGGGCAACTTCTACTCTGTTGCAGAGCTGCTTCTGTGTCTGCAGCTTTCAAAAAAAAAATAATACTCAGCTCAAAATAATCTTTAGGCCGAAGAGGCGTATTTTGGGAAGGCACACGGTGCTACCCGGCAGTCTTTCACAGCGGTCAGATCCCAAACCGTGTGCTCCTGGAACAGCGTTCAATTAGGCGGCCTGACGAGGTTTCAGGACCTAATAGTGTTCGATTTCCAATATCACACAGTCAAGCTGATGTTAGACCTTACCAGAATAATCAAGTTAGCCCTGCAGAGGGAAGCTAAACACATCAAGGGTTGCTTCCCTTCAGCCTCCCCAACTCTGGCTCCGTGAATTTCTGAATTATGAGTCCTGCTTCAGATACACAGACGAGCCCCTATCTGCCAGGCCCACAGGTGAGATAAGAGATAAAAATCCAACCTTTAATTTCCTCTGAGTCTGGAAAGTTGCCTCTCAAAACCTGCCTCAGTAAAGAAAAAAAAAACTAAAATGCATCCTCTAATAATGCGATTTCAAGTCTTTGCTCTCAGAAATGCACTAAAACCCAGTGCATTTGAAGAGCTCTCCTTTGGCATTTCTAAGGTTCTTTTCATTCCATGGTTGGAATGAAATTTAACTTGACTGTTTCATAAGCAAAAGCCCACCCAAACAAAGGAGAAAGGGGTGCCTCCCCCACCACTGCTTTTCAGCCGGCGGCACTGCAGCCAATAGCCATGATTTCCATTCAAAAAACCAAATCTCAGCTACACGCAGACAAACATGCTGAGCAAAAGAAATAATGTGGGCAATGTGCTCATTGCTTACTTTCTCCTAGAATACATGATGCATTTTTATGGAGGGTGGTGTAGCAAGGGAAGAACCACATTCAAATGAAACCCAACATCATTTTCCTCTACAGTGTCATTTCAAAAGCCAGATAAAAACCAAATGAGGAAACAGGGAAAAAAAGAGTGCAGAGCGTAGCTTTGTGAAAACCACCCTCCATTTCGTACTGCAGTGGGGAGGTCACACCCAGGCATCCCAATAGCTTCTCTCCTCACAGAAAATGAACTGGTAAGTGCTTCTTGTTTGTTTCTCTCAAACCGATGCATTTGCAGCTGACCTGAGAAGGATCTCTGCAGACAGTTTATTTCCCAAACGATATTTTGACTAACTACCAGCTGGCCAAAGAGAAAAAGGACTCCTGGTAGTTTATGAAAAGTAGTCTATGTGAAGCTTCATCTTTTTGGTCCTGTCAAAAGTGTCGAGGGAAGATCATCACGGGCTTTGCTACAGCTGCTGATTAAATCGAAAACACTGGAAGAGAACATAAGGGCACAAAGGACTTTTTGTAATTTCCTTGCTTTTACCTAGAAAATGATGGCTCATAAGTGTGGATTTTAAGCAGCAGTGACTCAGAAATAATCAAGTATCATTTGTGCAAAGCCCACTGTAGAGAAATCTAATAGAAGAAAATGGTACTCGGAGATGAAAATTGATTTTGCCCTCCTTAGATTACAAAGTAAGAAAAAAGTTCTAAATTGAGTTGTAATGTAGTTTGGTTGCTTTTCCCACCTCTTCTCTCTTTTTAAGATGAATAGCTTGTGGTTCTTCAAAACAAACATTTCTTTGTGGTTGCTCTTTGATATCTCCTAATCAATTGCGAGTTGGTACCTGGGCCCTCCTAATGAAGCACAAATGGCTACAGGCAGGGAAGAAGCTGGGCGGAAAGGTTCAGCTAACTCGATTGTGCCAATGGTAGTCAGATAACTGCGAGCAACAATTGCTTTTCATCTAATAGTTTAGCATTTCCTGCCAATGAAAGCTAATGAAAACCAAATGAAGGTTTGATAACGGGACTTTCATCAGCAATTACTCTCTGAAATTGACCCTTTGCACTTAAAGCAAACTCATCCACCCAAGCTTCCACAAACTTGATGCTAAATTAATCCACTGTTATATTTTTGTCTGTTTTGTGAAAAAAAAAAAAGTCCAAGGGACCTTTCTCTGGGTTTCAAATTACCTAGTTCAAGTAATTCCTTTTTTTTTTTAAGATTTCATTTATTTATCTTAAGAGGGGAAGGGAACGAGAGAGGGAGAGAAACATCAATGTATGGTTGCCTCTTGTGCATCCTGGGAACTGGCCTGCAACCCAGGCACATGCCCTGACTGGGAATCAAACCGTGATCCTTTGGTTCGCAGGTCCGTGCTCAATCCACTGAGCTATACCAACCAGGGCCACGTAATTCCTCTTACTGAATACTTCTCATCACGTCTGCCCATCTTCCAGACACAAGAAGGCTTTTCTTTTGTTTTTTTCCTTGGCCTTTACATATGATTTTACCTGAGACTTGTTTAGTTTATAAACGAATATCAGATATTTCCTATGTTACCTGACCACTAAGTGTCATCTCCCTGAGATGGATATTTAATGTTTAATGACCCCTAACCAAAGGCCATGGCACTTGGAGCTAGCTCATGGAAGTAATACATCGAAAGAATCAGCAACAATCTAAATACCCAACAGCAGGAGGCTAGTTAAGGAGTTCATTGTTTGTCATCTCAATGAAGTGGTTTGCAGTCATTAGGAAATCATAATTTAGAGGGTTGTGTAGCATCGCAGATGGGTGCTTCTAATGTTAATAATGATTATAGTAACATAAAAAGTAAATACAGTTGAAAACAGTGTAGAAAATACGCACAACTGGAAACAGTTGTGTTGGGCTGACGACGCACTGATGGTGACTTGATGGTGTGTTGGGATGGGAAAAGGGCAGGAAAAACTTCTCCCCTGCCCTCTTAGTATAGTCTCTGAGGTCCTGTGAATTAAATTGACAAAAGACAAATTAGTGAGAAAAACACACACATTTAGTCACATTTTTATTAATCTACATAGAGGAGTTCACAGAAAAATGTGACTCAGAGGGAGTTAGAATTTGGGGCTTATAAACCATCTAAATGGCAGAAAGGAAGGTAGAAAAGGGCACTTAAAGGAATACAAATGACTCATTAAGAAGAAAAGAGGGGGAGAAAGGGCATTTATGGGAAAATTAATGACTTTTTAATGAGAGGAGAATAGCCCTGACCAGTGTGGCTCAGTTGGTTGGGCTTCAACCCACAAAGCAAAAGGTCACTAATTTAATTCCCAGTCAGGGTACATGCCTGGGTTCCAGATTCAGTCCCCAGTGGGGGGGGGGGGGGGGTGCAAACGAAAGGCAACCAAGGGATGTTTCTCTCTCACATTGATGTTTCTCTCCCTCCCTTCCTCTCCCCCCCCCTCTCTAAAATAAATAAATAAAATCTTTGACAAAAATTCAGGTGAAAGTAGATAGACATGTTTTTGTGCCATTTCTGTGTAGGTGTGGTGTAAGAGCCAGTCTTCCCAGATTGCTCTCCAGGAGGGCCCGAATGACAATTTATTCTCTCTGGAACCTCAAATGCCTTCTGCTAAAAATACTTTTTGTGCCACAGTGGCATGCACTGGATCCCTATGGGTGATACATCCTTTCTCCCCGACCCCCGCCCTCAACTCTCTCTAATAGTCCATTACTTTTATAATTTAGAAACTTTATAATATTGAAAATTCCTATCATTTTTTCTGTAGATCACAGAAAGTTAAATCTTTCAGTCTAGTGTGGACTCCAGTTTTAATTCATCTGGTTTCTGTGGGGATGCCAACTTTAGTAAAGGGTTCTGCTTCAAAAAAAAAAAAAAAGAAAGAAAAGAAAACTTTCTAATGAATCTAGTAAAAACCAAGACATCAATAAAAACTGATAGTATAAAAATTTAAAATATAGGAGAAAAAGTGACTAGGTAAATGAAGATTACTAACATAGCATTCTTTTAAATTGGACAATTTCCAAATATCTTTCAGGTCTATGGTTGTGCAATATCTTTAGGCGTGTTTTCATTATTTCTGTTTCCCTGGAGCTCTAATTCTAACTCTGCCTCTAATGTTTTCATGGCTTGAAGCAGAACAAATTCTTGGGATCTCAGTTTCTTTTCCTCTAAAACAGGGATTTTCCATCTTTTTCAACTCACGGCACCCATAAACTAATCACAAAAATTCTGCAGCACGCCCTGACCGGTGTGGCTCAGTGGGTTGGGTATCACCCTGTAAAGCATTGCTGGTTGGATTCCCAGTTCAGTCCCTGGTTGGGGGGCATATGAGAAACAACTGACCAGATGTTTCTCCCCCTCTCTTTCTCCCTGTCTTTTCCTCTCTTTAAAAAAAAAAGAAAAAAGAAAAAAAAAGTAAAATCTCAAAAAAATAAATAAACTACTTTGTCCCACTAAAAAATATGCTATATTTTTGCCAATCTGACAAAAAAAAAATGGGTGTAATTTTGATCGTTCACAGCAGGCAGCTCTTATAGTATTGGCTATTGTCATATTTTTACTTGACAATCTAAGAGGGAAAAGAGGCCCGTGCCCCTGACTAGACAGTCAGGTATTGCATGGTTTAACATTCTTGTAGCACACCAGTGTGCTGTGGCATGCCTGTTGAAAATCACTGCTGTAAAAGAAATCTGACAAGTTAGATTTAGAACTTGTCATTCCCCACCTTTTTAATCGCTGCTTATTATTAAGTCATTGCTCGGTGTGATACATGTAATGGGTATTTAGCACATACAGTAGATACCAAATAAATATTCAGTGAAACACACCTTTTATTCTGATTATATTTTTATATGTCAATTATCATAGTATGTTCTGATTATTCCATTGATACTCAAGCAAGATGGTAAAAAAATCTCTTCATTGTTAAAGAAAATGGTGTCAGCAGGAACAAACTACACATGATTCAGGCAGAATGTTTTGCTGGAAATTTATTAGTCTCCCTTTCAGCCATATCAGTCAATGATTAATTGGAGGGTAGAAGGCAGGGGTTAAATGGAACCCGAGGAGGTGGTGGGAGAGCCAACCACTCAACCTTGGTCACATTGGCCCCTTGCTCAGCAAACACAACCAACTGGCCCATGTGAACCTAAGTGTGTGAAATGCTGTGTACGGCAGTTCCCTGCAGGACAAATGCACACAAAACTTGGTTTGTGATAAAGGAGTTCCTGAAGTCAAATAAATAAGGCATATTAGAGCTTTTGCATGGTTGACATATTGTTTTGCTCTGTTTTCTAAATCTGAGTTTTCACCTCCATGTTTAAGCAAAGGAAGAGGGAAGTTGGAAAAATGTGGTTCCTTGTTTGGAACTCTGCTCTTTTCCATTTTTGTAGGGAAGGGAGGTTGTTTTTCATTAACCAGGAGAAGCCACCTTTGTGTATAACATTCAATCAAGCAAATATTGACCGAACCCTCAGTATTGTGGTGGAAGTAGACATAAGGATTTTAATGGAAGATTCCTGCTTTAAGTAAGCTTAGAATTGTGCTGTCTGGGAGACAGAATTAAGCTACTCAGCTAAAAAGTGTTAGAAGTGTCTAGTACCTACAGAATATGGAGTTCAGAAAAGGGAGGAATGGATGCGGACGGTCGTTTGCAAGGGAACAATCCACAGAGGAAGCGGGAGAGAGAGGTGGGGTAGCTGTGCTCCATCGTGAGTCAAGTGAGATGAAAAGATCTGGACTTGACTGAACAACTGATGGGGTGCACCCACCAGAATTCCTTCTTGGCCCGAGGAGCCTCGTGGGAGAGCTCACTAGCAGGGAGGAGCCCAGAACAGGCTTTGACCTCTGAGAGGAGAGAGGATATGAGAACAGCCTGCAAGTGAAAGCACAGATCATTGTTTCCATTAAAACATCAGGGCACAAACAGCCCTATTTCGGGTCTCATATAACAAAGAACATCTTAACAGAGGAGAATTCTCTAGCACACAGTGCTCCCTCCATCCCAAAGCTCTACCTGGCTTGGACAAGGCAAACAGCCCAGTGCTCTGGTGGTACCCCGGACAAAGTGCTGGTGCCCAAGGGGAGCAAACTGGTGTGTAAACGTGTAATCCACCTCCTGGAGGCTCCAGAAATACTTTTTAGTAAATTTTCTTAAGTGTGATATATTTATTAGGAAAACACAAGGGTGTACCACATCAACTAGTGGGGACACTAGGTCCATTGAACCCTGAATTGAAACTCCAAATACTCCCCTATTTGTGTCCACTGTCACCTGGGGAAAATTTCAGGTTGCAGCAGAAATATATTTATATAGCACTTCACATTTTTCATGGTGACACTTTGGAAAACACTGTCGCGTACTCTCCTCTCGGGAATCCATGTGTAACTCAGTTCTGCAGTGAAGGTTCTTACTTGAGTCCTGAAAACGTGGAATACCAGTGCTGCCGATCTACCTGCAGTATTGCAGAATTTAACCAACCCAAACAATAGGGCTGCGCTTAAAGCCAGGCTAACCCAACTAGGCTGGAAAATTCCCAAGTGGACATGAAGTGTAGTTTTTAAATTCAAATCTGAAGTCGAGTGGGGAGAGAATTCAGGCCCACCAGTGCATTAGGTAGGCGTTCTTAGGACACCCCAAACAGGAGGCCTTGTCCGCATCACTGATGACAAAGTCCCTAGATGACACAATTCCAAGTAAAGTAAAGCCAAGACAGTAATTAATTTCACAACACATAACATATTTAGACACACACATTTTTATTTAACACATAAAGAATTCAATATGGAGAGGTCATAGCTTACCCTTGGAGTCAAACAGAAGCAAAGTAGATCTTGTGTATGCATAAAATGGTTTCCAATGCTACGCTCTCATGTTCTAATTGTGCTTTTTTTTAATGCAAAAGAATTATTAACGAATGGCTCATGGTCAACCAGTTAATCATCTAGTATAACAACTGAGTCAGTTCGATTTAGTTCATCAATTGCAAATGCTTTGTTTGCATAGTTGAGTATAATAGACCTCATATTCCCCTAAAAGTGACCATTGTAGACACAGGTAGCAGAATCACTACAAAAGTGTCTGAGGAACACTATGGGGTGGGTGCATCAGTGCTTGGGAAAAGGCAGAAAAACATTAAAAAGGGATGACTTCATGGAGAAGGATTTTGAAAGGAGGTGTATGCAACTTGGCAGTCTGGAAAAGATGGAGAATCCAAGCCAAGGGTAATAAATGTGTGCAGGGTTGAATGTTCATAGAACCAAATTATCCCTACTGGCATGAAAAATAATTTGTATATAAAGGTAGATCATTGGACCTAGAAGAAAGTCCTTATAGATAAGACATTTCAAGTTGTTCACAAAACATTCTGTTTGGTGGTTTATCATGATAGACCTCTATTTGAGTAGGAAAAATCTAGTAGTGGAGCATTCTGCTTAATTATATAACCAAGAATTGACATAAAATTTTTCCCTAGTCCGCACTATCTAAAACTGATGTCACCCTGCCCTGGTGTGGCTCAGTGGATTGAGTGCCATCCTGCGAACCAAAAGGTCATTGATTGGATTCTCAGACAGGGCACAGGCCTGGGTTGCGGGCCAAGTTCCCAGATGAGGGCGTGAGGGAGGAACATCGATGTTTCTTTCTCTCTCTTTCCCTCCCTTCCCCTCTCTCTAAAAAGAAATAAATAAAATCTTTTAAAAAACCTGATGTCACTCTGACGGGTGTGGCTCAGTGGATTGGGCATCAGCCTGCAAACCAAAGGGCTGGTGGTCCGAATCCTGGTGGGGGCACATGACTGGGTTGCAGACTAGCTGGTCCCCGGTTGGGGTTGTGCAAGAGGTGACTGATCAATGCTACTGATCAATGTTTCTCTTGCACATTGGCATTGCTCTCCCTCTCTTCCCCTCTCTCTAAAAATAAATAAATACAGTCTTTAAAAAACAAAACCAATATTATCTGATCTTGACCATTTTTTGACCTAAAAATAAGAAATTAACAAAATGGCAATTTCTTATGTATCAATATGAAACATGGATTACTAATTTAATGCAAATAGTGAGATATGCTAGTATATAATTGTTTTATTTTTATTTTTTTATTTAATTCTTGTTCAAGTACAGTTTTCAGTCTTAAATTCCCAGCCCTGCCCACCCACCCCCACTACTCCCCACCTCCCTCCCATTTCCACTCCCCACCTTAGTTATTGTCCATGTGTCCTTTAATTGTTTTATATAAATATGTGTTTGGTTTGTGTATTTTGTTTATATACATTGTACAGTTAACTATATTAACATTAAAACTATATTAAGCTGCCCTGGTGTAGTTCGTTTAGTTGGAGCATCATCTCGTTACTGAAAAGTTGAATGTTTGATTCCCATTCAGGGCACATACTTAGGTTGTGGGTTCTATCTCTGGTCCAGGAGCATATGAGTCAACCTATGGATGCTTCTCTCTTGCACTGATGTATCTCTCTCTCTCTCCTTCCCTCTTCTCTCTCTAAAAGCAATGAAATAATGTCCTTGGGTGAGCATTAAAAATAAAAACTATAACCCTGGCTCATGTATCTCAGTGGACTGAGCACAGGCCTGCGAACCACATGATCGCAGTTCAATTCCCAGTCAGGGCACATGCCTGGGTTGCAGGCCAGTTCCCAGCAGGGGACTCACGAGAGGCAACCATACATTGATATTTTTCTCCTCTCCTTCCCTTCCCCTCTAAAGATAAATAAATAAAATCTTTAAAAAATTTTAAAATTATATTAAGGTTACTATAGTTTTGATATTGAGATATTGAGAAAGCACTTCCTTCTTACAGTTTTATTGAGCGCCTATATTTCCTGCACGCTGTTCTGTACTTGAGATATGAGGACGAGCAAAACATAGTACCTGCCCTTGAGGCTCTCACAGTTCAGGAAGGGAGATAAACACACTAACAGAGAGGTTCTGTACCAGGGTTAAGAAAGGAATACCTGAAGTCAGACAATCTCAGAAATCCTGGGAGGGCTTTACTGCTTTTGCTAATTGCCCAACTGCTCTTAGCCACATGGAAATATAATAAAATAATAATAGTATCTCACAGGATTTCTGTGCAATTAAATGTGGAAAAGCATGCAAAGTTGCTTAGCCATTTAACAAGTCCTCAGACATTGACAGGTATTACCATACTGTGTTAAATAATATTATGTAATTAAATGTGCTTGGTTTTTGTGCTTTTGAATGTAGTTAGGTGAACTGGTTTTAATTATAAGCAATACATGATTAGACAGTCATGTGGTTTTCAGGGAACTAGGTGATCTTAATAATAATACGGAGAAAATTTTCCATCATCTTTCTATGGAAGTGGAGCCTGTTGTCAATCAAAAGTCCTGGTCTGATGAAGTGCTGGAACATTTCACACCTCTCAGGAGGCTAGCTTTCCTAGGTAATCAACATTCTTTTAACACCTTTAATAAAAAGAGGTTCTGAACATAGAATGAATGGAGCTGATGATAATTAAGAACTTAAATTCCCTTCTCAAACTCACCTTTGCCTTCTCAGACAAAAATGAAATATTCGTTATTGTTGAGATGCCCATGTGCATGAATGCCTTTTATCAAAACCCACTAAATACCATACATAGGTAAACAACAGAAGAAGTAGCTAAAAGAAGTAGAAATGATTGCTGTGAAGGTGGGAAGAGAGGGAGAAAGGAACCTGCTATATTTTTAAAGATAGGCTTTTCAGTTATTATTTGACTTTGAAAACTACGTTGTATGTTACTTCCAAAACTTTTTTAAAAACGAACTTTAAACAATAGGAAAGGAAATAATAAGGTTTATGTAATTTTCTGTAAGAAATGATTATAAATAACTTTGGGGTCTCTCATTATACATGGGGGTGCACCATACACGGCAAAATACAGCCGTCTTTCCACCAGTCAGTGAAGATTATTGAGATCTGCTCTTTGCCAGACACTGTGATAGGCAGTGTCTATCACACTGAATGGAGAGGTACACTGAACCATAGCCTGGTGGGAGAGGGACATTCACCTAACGTACGTTCAAATAAATAACGGAAGGTTGGGAGTGAAGCGGGTAGAGCAGGGATCCAGAGTTAAAATGTAGGATAGGCTTGTGGAAGTCAGGGATGAGTTCATTAGGAACATAACATCTAAAAATACAGCTCACTCTTCAGAAACGTTGGTGATTTTCTCCTTAATTCGAAAACCAGTAACAAATTCAGGAAATAAGAGCTTAGTCAAAGCAATTGGTTGGTTACTTCATGAAAAATACTAAGCCGATATAAATTATGTATTATATTGCCAAAGTGCAGAGATAATATCAAACATGACTTTTCCGTTTGACTGTCATTCTGCCTCACATGGGCTTTCATTTCATTAACTCTATTCAAAACACAACCAGTCACCTCCGGAACGATTTTATCCTAATCAACATACATACAAAATATATAGTTAATTATAATTCCCTACACACACTGACCAAGAAGATGGGGAAAATGTGGAAGATGGCAAAATGCTAAGCTCCCTATCTTGTTGGGGAGGGATGCCTGGCTCTGGAATGATTTCTTACTTATAGACATGGCACTTCTCATTTGTTTGCCTTTTGTTTTTTGAGAGATTGAATGGGGAAGGAGGATTTCAGCACACAGGTGAAGCTGCTTGTTTGGAAGGAGGCATAATATCACGGCACTCTATAATAAAGTGATATTTTCATGCCCTGGCCGGGCAGCTCAGGTAGTTAGAGTATTATCTCCATATGTCACGGTTGCACGTTCAATCCCCAGTCAGAGCACATACAAAAATCAACCAATGAACGCATAAATAAGTGCAACAACAAATTGATATTTCTCTCTCGTTCTCCCTCCCTCTCTTGAGTACAAAAAAAAAGAGATTGTACAGGGTGTTTCTCTAGTTTTACTTTACATTAGAATATTTACAAAAACATTCACTCATTTATTTCAATCTTACCTAAACAAAACCTTGGTGTAAAAAAAAAAATCACCTCTCTTTTCTAGCCATGGCAAATGGAACCTGCTTGAATCCTCCGGCTGCTCTTTAGTAACTTCCTAGAGAATGACTATTTTTTTCCTTTTCATGTTTTTCTCAGGCAATCAGTAAATAATTTATTCATTAAATTTAAGAGAATACCCCAACGGAAATTTTGGGGGAGGGCTGGTGTTTTCTCGCGGAGGCCGACAATGGATGTGTTCTCTGGCTCACTGTGTTACAGCAGTTGGTGAGATTACAGCAAGAAGCCCAGCTATGCTGTTCTGCTCTTTCTCACAAGAAATGAACTCATCGACACAAATCATTTGATGCAAAATAAATAAACTCCTTTAGTAGAACACTGTCACAGGATCAGAATGTTCTGCTTTTGGAAAGCAAGGAATGAGCGTAACGCAGCTTTACCGTAGCAGCAGGAAACCCCTGTTGTGCCGCTCACAGTGGCATCTTTCAGCTGGTGTTTTCTCTTCGGATGAAACACGTCCACAATGTTATCTAAACCAGTCACAAGTAATATTGTCAAATGAGCTCTCGTTTGTACCCTGTACAAATGACCGTCAAATGACCGATTAGAATCATCGGTCATTAGATGAACTAGAAACCCAAGAATTTGCTACCTTTCAACAAAGTCATATGTTAGTTATGGGAATTATGTCATAATACACCCTCGTAAAAAGACCAGTAAAATAAAACAATAACAACGTCTCACACTTCTTTGGGTGTTAGTATGAACCAGGCACTGTCAATGGTTTACTGATGGGCTTTCCCCCCCTTAGATCATAGATGAAATAACTGGGATTAATTGTAATTAAAAAGTAATACAGCCCTGGTTGGTGTGGCTCAGTTGGTTGGAGCAATGCCTTATAACACAAAAGTTGCAGGTTCCTTCCCAGCCCAGGCACATACCTAGGCTGTGGGCTGGCCCGGCGCAGGCTCATGCCACCTCCCCTCCACCCCTCCATCAGGACGAGTTTGGTCCCTGGTCCGTGAGCAGATCCCCAGAGTCCCGGCTTGTAGGACAGGAAACCGGTCGGTGCTTCCTCTCACGTGGCTGTTTCTCTTTCTCCTTTCCCCTTCCTCTAAAAAGCAATGAAAAAAAAAGTGTCCTCAGATGAGGATTTAAAAAAAAAGATACGGTACATATGACCACTCTTTTAAATGTCAGTATTAGAGGGGAGGAAAAAATAAATGTTTTTTCCTCTTCCCCTTCTAAATTCTTAACTACAGCTCCTGCAGCAAAAGGCAGATGAACGCCTTCATTTTACTTTTTGTTTATTTACTTCAACTATAAACAAATAAATATAAATTTCACATCACAAATATATTTAACTTTTATATTAATTTTTATTTAAAGGACAGAAAAGCATACACATTTATGTGATACAAGTGTTAAATGCCACAGGAGCCTTCATAAAGAAGGCTTCACAGTGAAAACCTGAAGAAACAGTTGAAGGAGAGGGTTTTCACACGAGGTCGGGTGGAAAGTGCAGAGCCCTGCAGAGTGTGTTGGCCCAGAAGGGTCCAGAGGGGAGGGCAGTAAACCGGGAGTGTAGCAAGTTCTTTATTTTATTTTATTTTTTCAGATTCCTCTCTGCTCCCTCTGGCTTCAGAGATAAGGATGTTCCTTTGCTCTGGGTGCGGGAGAGGCACCTCTTGCATGTGGGTTTGATGATCTGCTTCGGGAGAAAGTCAAAAAGGCCTTTTTAGCCCTGACCAGTGCTCAGTGGGTCCTGCAAAGCAAAACGTCGTCCACTGATTCCCAGTCGGGGCACATGCCTGTGCTTCAGCTTCGGTCAGGTCTGTGCACACCCGAGAGGCAGCCTATACGATGTTTCTCTCCCTCTCTTTCTCCCTCCCTTCCCCTCACTGTAAAAATAAATAAATAAAATCTTTTTTTTTTTTAAAAGGCCTTTCTATACCCACTGCTTCTCAAATTTTTTCAGCATAAAATATATAACAGGCCAAAGTGCCATATTTGGGGGTAGCATGTCCCGCAGCCCGTTGGAATCTATTGTTGGATTGAGCGGAAGGCGGTGAAGTAGTACCCACAAATAAGAAAATAGGAAATAGAAAAACACTTAAAAACAGAGGTAAAGTAGGAAAGAGGAGACAGGGAAGGAGATTGCAATAGTAATAGATGCCTGTATCAGGCACTGAGCTTCACTTAATTGCCTCATTTCATCCTCACAGCTGCCCAATAAAGTAAATAGTATTATCCTTATTTTACAGGTGCAGAAATTGAAGCTTAGAGCTTTTAGCTAATTTCCTAAGGCCACACAGGTGGGTGAAAAATGGCACTGCAATTAGAAACCCAGGTCTGTCTGACTCCAGGGCTCTCTCATTTTTAACTGCTATAAATTACTGCTCAGAAACACTCGTGATTGTTTACATGGAAGCGCTGGCCGAGAAGGGACTGGTGGGAAAGAGGGAGGTTTAACAAAGGCGGAGGGCAAGGCGACGGAAGAGAAAGAACACGGAGGGGTGTGCAGAAATAAAACGCAAGTCTATGGAAACACCCTAAAGTATTTAGATATCCTGAGGGCGATGGAGGCGAGCGTCACAGATTAGATACAACGGCAACTTCTACGGGGCTGCTGTAACTTCTCTTTATCCCGCTTTGCTCAGGCAGATGGTATCCTCGGGCCAAGGAAGACATTCTGGGTTCTCAAATTGCACTTAGGCAAAGCACCACATCTAACTGATTGTTTTGTTGTTTGTCGATGGCTAGGACATTGGTTTAGCTCCCTTGCTCTGTCTGAGTAGCTGCAGCAGGGATTAAAGTGGCCTCTGTCTAATCGCAAAAAAAAAAAAAAAGTAAGAGGTGGGGAAGGGAAAGCTGAACGTATTTGATTACTGTGTTAGTGTTCTAGTTGTGCAAAACGATTACAGTAATCTCACTTATTGGTCCTCATTTCCAACAACCATATTAAGGATCTGGGTTCTGATGCTCGGTCTTTAGAGAGAACACACGGGGAGGAAGGGAAGAGGGTCTAGGGTCTCTAAAGAAAGAATTTCTGGGCAGCATCAAACTTGAGGTGGTATCAGAATTCCTTCCCCGAAGTCCTTCCCTGCGTGCCTCGTATTGCACTTGAACACACACTCTCCCACTCCCCCTCCCTCCCCTGTTCCCCTAAGTGAGTGCTTCCCCACCCTGGTGTTCAGTTCCATCATTATCCTAGGAGTGGAAGGTAAATTGAGGTTTTGGAAATTGAATGGGCCAGAAAGAAACTTCATGTACATTTTTTTAAAAACCTTACCACATCCCACCCTTCTCTCTCTACTCTCAGTTCTCCTCCCAAAGTCAGACCAAAGCTTTTGGACTAAAGACTTATTAAAGATAATTTTTTTAAAAACACCAAGCACAAACATACAGGGAAAAGAGTGGTGGAACAGATTGGTGGTGTGGGGAATGGAGGAAGTGGGTGAAGGGGGTCAAAAGGTACAAACTTATAAAATAAATAAGTCCTGGGGATGCCATGTACGGCATGGCGACTGTAGTGTACACTGAATTGTACACTTGAAAATTGCTGAGAGATTAGATCTTAAAAGTTCTTAGCACAAGAAAAAAATTTGGTCACCATGTATGGCAATGAATGTTACGTAGCCATACTGCAGTGATCATTCCACAATATATACAAGTGTTAAATCATTTTGTGGTATATCTGAATGTAATATAATGTTATGTGTCAATTATACTTCAATAAAAGAATGAAAACAAAAATAAAACAATTTTATACAGGTACATCATAAGTCATGTACAGATATAAAATGACCATGTTTCAAAGGTTTCTACTTAATCTATTAATTATGAGAGAATCCATAAAATATTATATTTAAAAAGAGAATTCAAAGTAGCACATGTATATACACACCATCAGGAATGCTGAAAGGAATTTATAAACAGTTGCAAAACAGGCCAGCCCTCACAGGGCAATAATCAGTTGCATTCCACAGGATACAGTTTATTTGGATTTCTATGGACAAGGATCATTTGCAGGAATGTAAGTCGTGTACCACTTACACAACTGTAAAATAAAACACCTAACAGACAACAGCAGACGGAACCTGGAAAGATGCACCGGGCAGGATGCCCAGGAATCTTTTTGCCCATTTTGAAGTCCTTTACAATTTTTCCTGACAGAGAGACCCTACACATACTGGAAAAAATCGTGTTACCCCTCTTCACATGTAACACAATACAAAAAGCACTAAACAAAACCCTTTATGAAATTTCATAAAGAAAGTAAGATATCTCTTTTCCAGAATTTTGTATTGAGAAGCTACGGCTTCACTGCTCCTGCCTTGCTGTTTTAACATGGTCTGCTTTGGAGCAGTCCTCTCCTCCCGTTAGCTTAGCTCTCAGTCACACTGGTGACCTCTGTAGCAAAGTCCTGTTGTATGCCCAGTCTCAGGAGAGGCCAACAGCTAAGTATTAATAAAGTAATTCTAAAAAGAAAATGAGCCCTGACTGGTGTGGTTCAGTAGATTGAGCGCTGGCCTGTGAACCAAAGGGTTGCTGGTTTGATTCCTAGTCTAGGGCACATGCCTGGGTTGCGTGCCAGGCCCCCAGTAGGGGCACGTGAGAGGCAACCACACGTTGATGTCTCTCTCCCTCTCTTTGTCCCTCCTCTTCTCTAAAAAAAAAAAAATAAATCTTTAAAGAGATATGTACAAATTTTTTAAAAATAAAATAAAGAAAATGGAGAAACATTATATAGCACTCTCACTGTAAATGGGGAAAATATCTGAGCTAAAGCCCAACCATTAGTCACTTCTCAGAGCACCTACCTGCCATAAATCACATCTCCCCGTGCACCTCTGTGTCAAGGCCACAGCACTGATCTTAGCTCTGATGTCCTGCTGCAGTGTGCCGGGAGGTCGAGCAGAGTGGCCCTTTAAACACAGTGTGGGTTGCCTCCTTGAAAACACTTCAGGTGTTTGCTGGCTGTTTTAGTTAAAAGGATAATTTTTATTATTCAATGCAAAATGACTAATTATAAATCTAAACAAATTGTTTTAAAGAAAAGTTGCATAGGGAGCCAGCAGCTCTTTTCATTTGAAAATGAAAAGGCAAGGGCCAGACAAGAGGGTGAAAATGAAAAACCGAAGGCTCTGGGTTATCTTTGTTCATCTTTCTCTGATTCTGAGCTTCGAGTGGAAATACAGAGTGTAGTGAAGGAGAATATTAAGAGTGCCTTGAGACGACAGGAGCGTGTGTCTTAGGATGACACTTGCCCTTAGGACTAAGTCTTGTTAGCCACCGGCACTGCCAGCAAGCTGCGGGTTTTTGCCTGGAGGTCACAACCACAGCAAGGCAGCTGTTTTGCAGTTAACACACCCGCGTCCATTAGGACAAAACTGATGCAATGTATTTCCGTATCTATTTAGGTTCCTCTCTGTTGTTCCAATCCTGATTTCTGCATTCTGACTCCTGACTCATCGCTTCCTGCAGCTTCACTTATTTCTGGTTTCATTGAGTGAGTATTGACACTTGGGTAGTAAATAAGCTATATTTTCTGACGTGTGGCTTCATATAGCCTGTGGACCTCTTCAAGTGTGGTAGAACATCGGTTCTCCTGGTTTCAAGTCAGCCCGATCCTATGTGGTGAGTCCTTCCCCCCTAGGCCCTCGGCTGCACCCTTTCCTCAAGCTCACTTTGTACCTAAGTGCCCCGAAGGGCTTGCATTCAAAAAGCTCTCTCTGCTGCTCCCTCTAGGAATCTAGCAACTGCTAACTCCAACATTTCCTGGCGCAGGTTCGTCAGTTAATGACTTTATTGCTAAAATAATTCAGGATTCAGATTCTCCCGACTCGCAGTAGGAAAAAGAAAGCAAGCAAAAAGTCAAACCGAGTTTAATGCTGGCTAAAATGGTAGGGGCTGCAGTTTAGTAGATCAAATTGTTAACCTATAGGAAAACCATATTTATTTTAGATCTTTCTCACTTGTTCCTTTATAGATATTTATTGGCCATATTCCGTGTTCTAGGAATTGTTCTAGCAACTAAGGATATAGCAGAGCGTAAAAAGAGAGAAGGTTTTGGTACTCAGAGTTTACACTGTACATCTAATGAGGTTTCTTAGAGTGAGGAGGTAAATAATTAATGATTTAAGAATTCAGTTTTATGGAGGGGAAAACTTTAAGAGTCTAATTGGTATGCTAATGTATGTTCTCTCAGTTAATCACAGATAGAGTGACCATTAAACTTGGAGCAGCAACTTGAAATAAAGGCAAAGTGGTATAGTCTTGCAAATCTCATAGTTAAGCAACGAGGAACATCCTGGCCTCCATTTCCCCACTCCAAATTTTATTATGAAAAAACTCATACATTCAGAGAAATTGAGAGAATAGGGCAGAGAATGACCTTATACCTATTATCTAGATCAACTATTAACATTTCACTATTTCTGACTGATTCTCTATATGTGATATATATATACACACATATAATATATATTTAAAATTTCTCATTTGAAAATAATTTTAAGATTACAGAAAAGTTGCAAGAAAATACAAAGACCCCTCGCATGTTCCCTTCACCTAACCTGTAATAGTTCTGTTCCATTTGCTTTTATATTCTTTCTGTGCATGTTTGTATGTAGTTTTTCAGAATCTTTTCTCCTGTGTATTTCAGTGTCTATTTCTTAAAAATGAGGACATTCTTTTATATAACCACTGTATACTTATCAATTACAGGAAATTTAAAATGGATTTCATATTTTTATCTAATCGACAGTCCGTATTCCAGTGTTGTCAACCGGTCCAATAATGCTGCGTCGGGCATTTAATTTGTCTCCTGCACAGGATGAAGTCCAGCATCATACGTTCCATTTACTTGTCAGGTCTCTTCGGTTTCTTTTCATTTGGAATATTTCCACAGTCTGTCTCTGTCTTTGATGACACTGGCATTTTTTTTTTGCTAATTTTATTTTTAAAAAATTTTTATAGTATATATTTATTGTTATTCTATTACAGTTTTCCCAATTTTTCCCCCTTTGCCCTTCTCCTTCCAACCCACTCCCACCCCAGGAAGGAAACAAAAGTTTTAAAAAATGTGTTCCTCATTTGGAAATTATTTGATGTCCATTCACATCACAGGTTGAGTTATCCTAGAAGACTCTGAGGCAGAGTTTAATAATCAGACATTTATTAGGTTGTGCCCTTAAGATCCATATCTGTGTGTGAAAGGTGGGTGGGTGGGGAGCAACTGGGCAGGGGGAGAAATGGAGCTGCAAGGTGGGACCGACAGCCGTAGCAGACTTGAAAGCTAAAACGGGCCCGGCAGAATTGTCTCCCATTGGACCAGAACTCGCCAGGCTTTGTCCTTCCTTTCAGTGTTCATTGAAGGACATGACCTTGGGCAAGGGCAGGGGTAGGGGGGCTTCATGTAGTAGCAGCAGTCCCTTAAGCTCTGCTAGCTGGAGGCTCTCTCTTGCCTGCTTTCCCACGAGCCAGGGCAACAAGTTTTTTCTTGAAGGAGGAAGTGTATTTCTGTTCATCATATTTCGTGATAAGAATCAGGGTATACATTCCTAGCTTGACAACTGCAATGTGTATGTAGCTCTTCGGAATCATTTGAAAAATTTGTAAACTTCCGCCCTAAAAACTTCAGTATTCAACCCCTGAAAACAGAACATTCTTCTACCAAAATAGTATCATTAACACACCTAAGAAAATGAAAAACACTTTCTTAATGATATCCAATCCATATTGAATTTCTACAATTATTCTCAAAATACCTTTCAGAGCTTTTTAAAATCAGTATCTAATCAGTGGTCACATATTACTCAGTTTTTGTATCTTTTTTCCTAAGTCTGGAATAATCCCCATGTTTGTTTTTCTATGATAAACATTTCAGGCCTGGTATCTTGAGGAACCTCTCTACTTCTCAGAGTGTTTTTCAAATTTGAAAGTCATAAGGCAATGTCATAAGAACTGAGAAAAATCCCCTTTGCTTTTTTTTATATGACTTTAAGCACTTACTGAAGATAAAACAATTTTGAAGAGTGTAGGTAGGCTATGTTTGCTAGAGTAGAAATTGAAGTCCTGCTTTTGAATTCATTATTAATTAAATAGAGTCACTGCAGAACTAAGGACATAAAATGATTTATTATAGCAATTTATTATACATTTATAAAATTGAATTAACTCAATATGTGTGCATGTGTGTCCAGGTTCCACTTAATCGTCACATCTCGGACAAAGAATGAAACAAAATTAAAAGCTGCTTAGTTTGTTTCTTTTTTTAATTTGCAATTAGCTAGTAAGAACAGTAAATGAAAGAATCAGTAATCTTATCCAATCATATTATATTGTACTGCAATCATATTATATTGTTACTAAACCTTTTTTAGTCTTTAAATGTAGCTCTATCATTATAAACAGCTTTAATCCTCTTAAAATATGACTCATTCATTATAACAAATTAAGAAAGATAGGAGACACAACAATCTTTTGGATTATTTTCAAATAGGCTTCTTTAATTACTGTCCTTCCATTGAGCTAATTAAGAGTTTCCTGATCAGAAATGATTACATCTCTGCTGTATATTAGTAAAAATACTTTTTTATAACTTGTCAGTGGCCACCACCTTGTCAACTGGCAAGAGTGTCTTCTCTCCCTCCTCTTTTCTTTTGTCCCTCCTTGTTTCTTTGTTCCTTTTTGTATGGAGAGAATTTACTGTTAAAACAATATTATAGGACTCATTTTCTCTTCATACTAAGATATATTCCATAAAAATTAAATGGGAAAAAAGCCAGCTGGGTTAGCTCAGTTGGTTAGTACATGATGCTAAAAATTAAGTGGGAAATTTTCTTTATAAAAGAGTATACAGCCCTGGCTGGTGTGACTCAGTGGATTGAGCACTGTCCTGAGAACCAAAGGGTCACCAATTTGATTCCCAGTTGGGCATATGCCTGGGTTGCAGGCCAGGTCCCCAGTAAGGGGCACATGAGAGGCAACCACACAGTGATGTTTTTCTCTTTCTCTTTCTCCCTCTCTTCCCCTCTGTCTAAAAAGAAATAAATAAAAAACATGTTTTAGATTGAGCGCGGGCCTGCGAACCACACGATCGCGGTTCAATTCCCAGTCAGGGTACATGCCTGGGTTGCAGGCCAGTTCCCGGTTCCCAGCAGGGGACGCACGAGAGGCAACCATACATGATATTTCTCTCTCTCTCTCTCTCCTTCCCTTTCCCTCTAAGATAAATAAATAAAAAAACATGTTTTAATTTTAAAAGACTATACAATTTTATATCGGAGAAATGTAAAACTAAAGATTTAATGCTATGAGTAGGATAAGACATAATAGAGAACAGAAAGATTTTTCCTGTTTGAGTCAATCTAGTTTGATTCAGCACCATTCTTTGAGTGCCCTTTCTGTGTAAGTCGCTGTATTGGACTGTTTGATGAACCACAAATTGAATTGATTTATTGGTTAATTCATTCATTCATTCATTTGTATAGTCCCTAAAGCTAAAGCAAGTTTAGGAAGAAGGTGGTAGAACAATGTATGTTATTCCGTAGGAGTTTAACTATTAGGTGGGTTATAATCTTAAATTTCATAAGCCTGATTTTTTTAGAACACCATACTCTTTGGGCCAAGTGGTTTTCAGATGCACAAAGTACGCCTATTCACAGTCCCTATTGAAGTGACATTAGCAAAAGTAACAAAGTAAGTACCTCAAGCAATTCTTTCCTCCACAAAAGCAACAAAAAACTGGCAACGAGGCCAGAACCAGCTTTTTTCAGAACTCTGGAAATTACTCAAAAGCTAGCTACAAGTGTTTATTTAAAAAGTGAGAAAGCGAGGAAGACAGGAAGGAAGGACTAAAGGAAGGAACAAAGGAAGGAGGAAATAGCTGAATCTCAGTGAGCTTGGTGACATTTTTAACTTGCCCTCGTCCGCCCTGGAGTCTTCTGCTTTGGGACAGTCTTGAAAAGTAACATAGCCTGCGTTCCAGGTGGAGACTGGCAGCCTGGCAGCCTCTGGGAACAACGGAAAGGAGCTGGAGCTCCATCAAAGCTTCATTCTCAGGGAATTAATATATGGCCTGTTTGGTGGCTCCCAGAAAATCCTCGTTTACAAGACTGTCTATATTGGAGCTAACTCAGAGCTCAACCATTGTAAAAAGCTTTTTACCCATAAGCATTTGTCAGAAATAATTACAGGCAATTATTTAACTTTGCAGCTGCTTAAGGTGATGGATACTAACTGTGGGAAGGCATTCAATTAACAGAAAGCATTAAAAGAAAAATTGGAGAACAAGGCATACAGAGGGGCTTTGGAAAGCTGTGACACATACCTGGGAATCAAGATGACCACAGTCTGGCCAGGAGACTCAGCTGGCTGGCGCATCATCCGAAACACCAAAAGGCTGTGGGTTCAATCCCTGGTCAGAGCACAGACAGGAGGCAAACCATCGGTGTGTGTTTCTCACATCAATGTTTCTCTCTCTCTCCCTTCCTCCCTCTGTAAAATTGATAAAACATAGCCTCGGGTGAGGATTAAACAAAAAAGGAAGGCCACATTCATGTATAGAGTGTGCTCATGTCCAGAAACTATGTAGACCTACAGAGGCCCTAAGCTTTCATCTCTGGATGACTCGAGGCTTTGTGCAGGGAGAGAGTGATGGTTAGGGCCAAACTGAAAGTGTGCCACTCCCACTCCCCCATGGACACATACACAAGCCCTTCATCAAACCCTTGGAGGGTGATTGGTTCCCAGCATTTCAGGAAATTTTCTGGTCCAACATTTTAAATGTGTGCCCTACTTGGTGGTAGCAATAAAGGGAAGGCCACAGGGGCCGTGGGACAGCCAACAGCTTTGATGTCTCCGGATTCTTGCTCCCATTTCAGTTCAGGCCACTAAGGATTTTCCTTCCTTTCTCTCCAGCTCAGCCATGCATTTAAAAAGATGGTATTTATGTCTTTCCCACAGATTTCAGAGTTTTTAAGGATCATCTAAGTAACCATATTGTAAAAAGTGTCACTCCCCCCAGCTTTTGAACTATTCCTTCCCTACTGTTGTCTTTAGGAAGGATCTACTTGTACTGAATACAGTAAGGGGCGTGAGTTGTGTACACTGCAATGGCTGCATTTCGGGGAGTCCTACTTGTCTTTTTCTACTGTTCAGCCTCAGAGCCAGGCTTCAACCAGCTTCCATTTTCTCTCCTTATCCTGGAGGGGACCCAGGAGCTCAAGTCATTCCCCTCTCCCTCAGAAGCTGACTCTGCTGCCCACTTCTCTGGCCACGAATCTCTCCAACTTCCACATTCTCTGCTCCACAAATATTTATTTTTGTCTTAAGGTCTTTATTATTAATCACCAGAGAAGAGTCAATAATAGAAATAAGATCAATATAGAAGGTTTATAAGCATTTTGTAATTCTACAAAAGGTCTTATAATCATGGTCCAAATTTCATTCTGTGGTGAGTTCTCATCTTCCAGTTGCCTTCTCTCATGGAGTTCGTTTATTCGGGGTTTGGTGAAGAGCAGAGGGACCCTATTTGCAAAGATGACCCTTCTCCCCAAGCCAAACATGTGACCAAGCCTGTGGTTGTGATGCCATTGAGACAGAACAATGGGAGGACATTTGACACCTCTGATTGGGTATCAGATGGAATGATACCCAAATCAGTCATCCTCTGTCCTAATCAGGAATATTACGGGAATTATTTTATAATTCTCTATTGGTACATGATCACAATATCCAAGTACAAAATAGCATCTGATTGTGGACCCACTTTTAAAGACCTGTTTTATACCCTTCTGAAACTTAAATTTGACTTAATATATGTTAGAATTTTTTACCCTCTACTCCTCATTTTTTGCTTTTTCCCCCCATATTTTCCATTTCATTGTCTCTCTGTGTCACATTTTGGATAACTTCTTCGGATGTATCTTCTAGTCTACATTCTCTCATCAACTAGGTCTAAGCTTCTATTTTACGTATTTATTAAATTAAACTTCAACATTAAGTTTTTAATTCCTAGAAGTTCTACTTCATTTTTTATAAAACTTTCTTGTCCCAAAGTAGATAATGTGCTTAAAATTCCAGTAGTTATTAGTGCTTCTGTTTTTAGTGTTCAGGTCGTGTAAAGCTTCTGCTAACTTTCTGTTTTCTTGTGTATAGAATAAGGGATTAGATTAAATTACCTCTAACATCTCATCCTGTTTTAACAATGAGTCTGTGATCTGTAGCTACCCTGACTCCACCCTCTTTCAAAAAGATTAAAGAATGGAAATTGGTTTGTAAAGGGAGGACTCCCATTCCCAAACAAATAATGGCAAGTTGAGAAAGAATGAAAGTAACAGGGATAGCAATCAGCAACTTGGGGACAATACGGGCCATCAGGAAAATTACGCTTCTTCTCTGTACAATAAGCATGGAAGACATTTTCTAGTGTCCTCTCGCTTTACCCTGCACGCCGCCAAGCCCTCTACGAAACTTAGTAGAGACATCGCTGTGTATACACAGTGACTGACAAAAGACTGACTAAGCCATAGAATTAGAACTGTACGTCCTGACCAATAGCCAAGAGAGCCACCAAACTTCATCACGAAAACATTTGAGTGACCACAACATAGGGTTTCAGGGTTGCCAGAACTTAGATGTCATCAAGTCCAGTCTTGTTTAATTGCTGATTTCCTGCTACGAAACCCTCAATTTACAGTTGCCTCATGAAACGTCTCCCATTATGAGTAACGTGCCATCATCTGACACAGGTTTGTATAAGAACGAAAACTCCATGGGTTCTTTTCACTGGTGTCCACTGCTATATGTCCAGGGCATAAAACACATAGTAGATGCTCAGTAAATAGTAAATGAATTAATGCCCATTTTAAACAACCATAATCTTCAGGAAGTTTTGACTTACATTGAGCTAAAGTGTTTCTTTCCCTCATACTCTTAGTCTCACTGTCTGGCAGATAACATGGTTCCCTCTTCTGTATGCAAGCCCTTGAGCCATTTGAAAAAAGTCAACCTGCCCTTTCTTTCCAGGATGAATGGCTTCTACCTGTTCATTCAATGCTCCTCACATGATAGAGTTTAAAGCCTTCTCTCCAAAAGGCACTGAATGAGCCATTGGTTCATCCATATTACATATCTCTTTCATGTTGGCTTACCAAATCCATTTTAGCTAAACAGTTTAGGGCCTGTAACTGCTGCTTAAGCATGTTATCATCCGGGAAAACCTGCCGGAGATGACTTGCTTTGTCCTGTAACTGGCGTGAAGTTCAAGGCAAGTGTTGCTTAACATGTGACTTCTGAGGTGGCAGAAGACAGGTAATTTCAAAAGAACACAGTGAACACTGCCTTCCAGTCCCATTCTCCAGGTCAGTATGGTAGAATTAGATTTTTTATGAAGTAATTTAATGGCCATTGTGAATTTCTCTATTCAGAACCTTCAAAACATCTTAAATACAAGCTATAAACTTAAGTGTCTTCAATTCAAGATATCTATGGTTACTATTAATTTGACTCTTCTTAGGTGGTTTTAAAGATGAGCTTAGAATTGCCAAGCTGTTTTGCTTTTAATAACTAGTCACACAATTTATAAAACACAGTTTCAGGGAATGAGACTTTAGGTGGAAGCAATTTGTCTGACTTTGCCTTGTTAGAAAAAATCGGTGATGAGCAGAAAAGATATAGGAATCTGTTCTAAAAGTAGAATTTCTATTTATTTACTTCTAGAGAGACAGGAAGGGAGAGAGAAAGACAGGAGCAGAAACATCAATGTACAAGAGATACATCAATCAGTTGCCTCTCCCATGTCCTCAGCTGGGGACCTGGCCTGCAACCCAGGCATGTACCCTGGCTGGGAATTGAACCGCTGACCTTTTGGTTTGCAGGCCAGGGCTCAATCCACACAACCACGCCAGCAGGGCTAAAATAGAATTTTTAAAAAGAAATTTGATGATATCAAGTAGTTTGTTAACTGAGTTTCTTTCAAGTTCCCTATCAGGAAGTAAACTGTACTGTGCTTCAGTGAAGATATACTGTGTAACTTGCATAGGCACCAAGATCTTTTCTGACTGCCTCCTAGGGCGCGATGGCCTGGAGAAGCACTTGGCTTTCAGGTGCCCAGAATACTGTGACAATGGGGACAGTGCAGACGTATGCCTACATCTCTTCTTCCTTATGAACCACCATGCTTAATGACCTTTAGAAGGTCACTTTTATTTTCCTCAAGTAACAGACCTCCATTTCTGAGACAAGGTTGAGTAATATCAAATAGGAAAGAAAAATATTAAATTCATTAAAATTATTTACTGCAAATTTACTGTGTCCAGAAACAGTTTGCAAAATAATATCACTGAGAGGTCTCAGAAGCAGTTCTGCTCCTGGATTTCTACCAGTGGTCAGAGAGCAAGTAAGTGGGAAAGATGGCATAATACAAAATGAGCTCAGACTAAAGAAAAGAGCTGTGAAAATATAGAAAACATAGTCATATGTTTTACCATTGAACAAGGATCTTTTGCTCCTGCCTTCCTTCCTTCTTCCTTCTCTCCCTTCCTTTCTTTGACAGGCAAGGAAAGAAAAGGAGAAAATGAAAGAGTGTTGAGCTGCAGGCGCAAATGTTCTCTCTCCCTACTTATGCAGACTTCACTATGAAGAACTAGCTAAGAAGTGGAGAGTGTGTTTCTTCGGCAGTTCTACAGCTGTTTTAGGCACCGCCGCGTGTTTATAACCTTTTCTCACAGATGTTACATTTTATGAAATGTGACTCATTCGGGTGGTACTGGTATCTTTAAATAAAAGAAATCCCAGAGGGCTGGATGATTACACAAGTCTTGTTCGCTCATAACCTGAAATACTTGAATATATGCTGGGGCTGGGGGTGGAGAAAAAGCAATAAGTCTTTGCCATACTCATCAGTAAATGAATTAGAAAGAGCAATGATTTCAATTTCATTCTTCTCTCTGGAAGGAGTAAGAGAGGGACAGTACTCCTGTTTGGGGAGGTTTTGTTTTCATTTGCAGAATGTTTTTAATTTGTGTAGGCCTTTTGTTTTGGATCTTGGTTCATATTTTTGATCCAATGTGCAACAAAAATTTACTAGACGACACATTTTGAAGACCCACTCTCTGCAAAGCACTGGGTTCGGTGCTCCTTGGAGGCACAGAGAGTGGTACAAGGGCTAGAATGCACTGCCCTGCCACCCTTGAGCTCCTCGTAACTGTTTAAAACTGCGTGTCACCTGCCTTTTCCAGATGAGGCAGGTGTCCCAGGTGGGAAGGTCACCCCCCGGGGTCCCAGGTGGGAAGGTCACACATCCAAAATCCTGCAGCTAGTGACATGCAGAAGTGACACTTGAACCATCTCTACTGAGTTCCAGTGCTCGGTCAGCCTACCTGGCGAGCTGGTGCCCATGGACTCAAACAGGTCCAGTGCCCTGGCAGGTCAGGAACTAGGGTGAGGCCACTGAGGCAAAATGTTCACAGCTGCCAAAAACCTTAGTCATCACCCTTAATGCAAAAGAATCCCGTGCTGAACAATATATCAAAAGTTTAAATGAAGTCAGGATCCAACTCTGTGCGCATGATATAACCTCACTGGCCTTACCCTAATCCTGGTCCTATGCCATGAAATCTGAACTTGTGGTTGACCAAGTGGAAAACCAACAAGAAACTGTTCCCCTGGCTAGGAGAGTTGTAAAGGAATCTCTGAATGTATAGAAGGAAGTGTCCAGATGTTCAGAGATGGGTCACAAACTAGGCACAGTAGTGTACTTGGGTAAAATAGCTCTCGTTTGTTTTAATATAAGGCTGCCACCGAAAACCATGGGGGAAAACTCCAGGTGTGATGGTGGGTCACGCTAACTTCTGGGGGACCCTGTTCCCATAATGAACGAGGTCCCCATGAAGGGCTCTGCTAGACAGAGGACAAAAGGGAGCCCTCAGAGCCCCACAGTGGAGTTTGGGTGAAGGTCTTTGATCAGAACCAGGAAGTGGGTTGAAAGTTTTCTTCCCCTTTCTGATTTGCTCCTCTCTCGTCCACGTCTTCGGCCTGATGAGTCAAACCAGGACCTGGCTGTGCACCATTTGGAAGCACCCTTGCCCTTAGAAGGCCGAGAAGAAATTGCAGTGGGTTCCAGGAGGAAAGGAGAAGCTCTCGGGCAGATGCAGGTCTCCACGTTCCCATTTGCCTGAGTGTCCTCAGGATCCAGATGCTGTGTGCTAGATAGAAGCCGGTTTCGATTCCTGGCCTGGCAGTTTGGTTCTTCACTTTTCCACATTTTGCAGTGACTTTAACAGCAGTCAAGGCCAGCCCCAGGGGCAGAGTAGATTCTGGGTAAATGTGCGCCTCTGACACAATGCTCATACGTAGCAGTGACAGGGTCACAAAGTTAAAAAATATTCTCATAAGCTGTGTCTGCTGGGCCTGGAGGTGGGGAATGGTGTGGAAGAGTCTGAGAAAGAACCAAAGTCGCTTTCTTTTTCTTAGGTGATTCTCAGCTTTCTCTTATCTGGTCGTCCTCATTTGCAGGGAAGAGTGGTTCGTTTTCTTGTTTGTTTGGTTTTTGTTTTTGTTTTGTTTTCATTCAGCCACAAGTACAGCTCTAGGGTAGGGAAGCAACAGTAGAATTATTCTCTAAATTCTGTCGTTCTCAGAATCTCTACTATGCTAAACTCTCCTGAGAAAGGAGTCCTGTACTTCGGGTGCTTGAAGATTAAGAGCCTGGTTATTTACAAATTGGATAAGAATTCTAGCCATGCCAATTTGCCAACTAAACGGTTTGCGAGTTCTTTAATTTTCCTCTTCTTCAGTTTACTGATCAGTAGAGAATAAGGGCTCAAAAATAATATCCGATGTCATAGCTTCTTGCCCTTAAAGGCCCCCTGCACACATACGTTAGTGCCTTCTGGAGTGTCCCATTCAGCAACAGTTCAGGCTGTGCCTGAACCCTCTAAGCACCCACCGAACACAGTCTATCGGTTTGGTTTGTTGTTTTGCAGGCTTTTAACATTCTCTGATTTGAGCAGCTATAAGTTCATATTTCTAATAAGCCGAGATTTTCCTGGCTACTATGCCAACATTTTTTGCCCTAGCTTCCAACCCTGGAAACACACAAAATAAATCCCTTCCTTTTTCCTCATCCTCACCTATGTGAAGGTGCCTGTCAGACGCCTGAAGACCTCCCTTTTTCCCTGATGCCTTCAGCCATTCCAACAAAGACACCATCTCAAGTCTCTGCAGCCTCCTGAGTTCTTTCTTTGCACTGCTTTAGTTTTCCAGTGGTCTTCTCGAAATCTGTTTTGCAGACCTCAACAAACTAGTCCTAATAAGACTGACCATGACAAAGTGGAGTGCTGAGGTTGCTAGCTTTGTTTTCATTATCATAAAATAATTAGAAGTATTCACAATAATAATTCTGGGACTCAATTGTTTGGTTGTGACCAATGGGCAAGCCTCTCAACTTGCTTTATTGTAGTTGCCACTGCTCCATTTCATCCTATACACCCTCCTGTCTCCTCCTAGGGGGAGAAAAAGGCAAACAAAAAAAAAATGTTTTCAGGCACAATCTGGTATGAATAGGAGGAAGTTCTAGAAATGTTGCTCTTCCCTCCCCACCCCCACTTTTCTTTTTTTGCTGCCGTGTTGAAAAAACATTACTGTTGCTATCAAAACAAGTTTCCCATCTACCCGCCTCACCAAATTCACTTACTACATCTCTGAATGATGAACAGTATTGTTTTGTGAGTGGCTGCAACTTCAATGTATTCTGCAAGTTCCTTGACTATTGTTCCTTCTTTTTAAGGAGAAGAGCCTTCTCTTTCTTTAAGAAAGGAAATATCTTGCCCTAAGACTTCTGTAAATGTCACTGACAATACGTGATTGAAAACTAAAACATACTTAGTGCCAAGTAATGATGAAATACAAAACAAAGGTATATTGTGGTAGCAGCACAAACTTGTGCGGTGTGCCCCAGACTTTTCTGAAGCCTAGTTCTGTCTGCAGAGATTTCGGGTCATGGTTAAATATTCTAGACTCACACAGACATTGTCACGGTCAACCTTTAAGACAATCTTTCAACCCTCAGCGGTGTCTGTTTATGAGATGTTTTATAAACTGTTAGGTGCCCTGTTGTGACTGGTGCTTCCAGAATCAGTTCTTCAAGAGACATAACACTGCTCAGGAGATATTAGAAAGGATTAAAGCTTTAATTCTGAGTATTTATATGAATGACAATATCCAAAATATAATCTGGGACCATTCAGATCTCCAGTAGCTGTCTAGTCATGCCCCAGAAAAATAAAGTGACAGGAGTCCTGTGCCATGAAGATTTCAGATGCTAAAAAAATTACTTGTACACATAGAAATCCTTTTTCAAGGAAATACTGATTTGGGGGTTTCCTGCTGCCATAACCAAGGCTTTGAAATATTATATCATCAATAGTGGTGATTCTTCCCCAGACTTGAGAGAATATTTAGAGAGGAGCAAGATAAAGACCCAGACTAGATCCTTTAATCAAAGGTGAATAAATAGCTCTTTTAAGAGAGAGAAGTTTAAGAAATATAATGCTTCGCAGTATTGTATTTCCTCACTAGTCTTGGCCAGATAACAATGGCAGTGGGGGGCTAAACGCAGGGGTCCCCCAACTCAAACACCTCCAGAAGGCAGGCACACAACAGCCCCATAGACTGCATACAGTCCATGTTTTTAGAACCATAAAGCCCACAAAACAAACCAAGTTTTAAAATTCCTACTTCAAACTTCTTACCCTCGTCATGAAGTAACACAAAGAAGTCCCTCCATAGTGTCCTGCTTTGGTCTTACACTGGTTATCATCATAGCTGCCATCATTGACCACACTCATGTGCCAGACACCGACCGAGCTCGCCACTTTTGGAGGATTTCCTCGTGTGATCATCACAGCAGCTCTATGACTTAGTACCATGACGATTCCCATGTTACAAGTGAGGAGGAGACTGAGGTTTTGAGGTAGTAGGTGATTTCTCTGAGATTCCACAGCCAGGAAGAGGAGGAGATGGGGATTAGAAGGCAAGCAGCCTAATTCCAGGGCTCATAAACCACTTTAGTGTCTCATCTTTAAATTACACCTGTGTTAATTATCTTACAGTCTTGAAAAGGAATTAAGCCTAAAAGCTTCTCCCTGACCCAAGGTTCACCATTCCCTCTGCTTTCTCCCAGCAATCCACAGTCACACCGACTGCCCAAGTGGGGGCACTAACCTCTGGGGGGCGCATTAGAACCACAGGTCCGTAAGTAGGCATTGACTTCTCAGATATGTGTTGTGTCTTCTTAGAAGACTTTGTTTTATATATTTATTTTAGAGAGAGAGAGAGAGAGAGAGAAACATCAATGTGTTGTTCCACTTATCCATGCATTCGTTGGTTGTCTCCTGTGGGTGCCCTGACTGGGGATTGGACCCGCAACATTGGTGTAGCGGACGGACGACGATGCTCTTGTCGGCTGAGCTGTTTGGCTAGGGCTGTGCTGTGGCTTCTTAAACTGCCCAAGGGAAGAGGGGGTTAGACCTGCAAATCAGCTTGGAAGTGGTTTTTATTAAAAGCCTTTGATCCCAGTACAGTTAAAATAAGTATCATTTCCATTTTATTCAGTTGTTCTTTCTTCTTTTTTTTTTCATAAAGGAAAAAAACTCTCCCAACCTCGCTGCCTTTAAAAGTGAATAAAACATTTGTATGCCCTAAAATTAGTTAGCTTTTCTGTTTGAGGTTGATTTTCAATGCCAACTCCATAAAAAAGTTGTGAATGACATACTCAGTTTAGCTAAACTTCCTGAAAAGTTCTATGAGCTTCCTAAATGAATGTCTCTCAAATATCTCTCCCTCGTCTCCATTCTCCCTGTCACTGCCTAAGGCCCTTCCATCTTTAACCTCAATTTTGACAACCTTCTCCCAAACTGCTACCAGATGACGTTTATAAAAACAAAGATGCAGTGACGTCACTCTCTCCGACAAACCTTTTTATTTGCTCCCAACTGGCAGTGGAGTAACATCCAAATGCTTTAAGCATGACATTCAAAGGACATCATTACCAGAACACTCCCCTTCGTTGTTGTCTCTTTTTCAGACAAACCCCCAAAATTCCATTCTTCCTAACATGCCAAGGAATACTGTCAGTACTGTTTCAATGTCTGGCACGAAGCAGTAAATGACATGGGAGCTATAGTGAAGCAAGCTACTTCTCTAGGAGAGGATAGGCTCCGCCCAGGCTTGGGTGAGAGGGTGCAGTCTGCAGTCACTGTTCTAGCTCTTAGCAACCAGCAGTAGCGGTCGGTATCACACCCAATCTTCAGTTTCCATTTCAACCTCCACTGCTTGCCTTGGGTCAATAAACAGGGCCTCTTTATAAAACACTGCTTACCTCAACACCTCCTAAGCAGATTGTTCATCCAAAGGGCAGCAAAATATTTAACTGGTGCCAAACATCTTGAGTACAGTCTGGGGGTGGGGTACAGTTTATGTTTGATAGTGGAAAATACTGAACAATGCCTCCAAATAACTGTTACCTGCCGCCCCCCCCGCCCCCACACATGCATTTCAAAAACATCTCTCTTCCCTAAGAAGACAGCCCTTGAAAATTTAAGGTTGCCTACCATATATGTTTGCTGGGTCATGGGTCTGTACTTTTTCACCAGAGGTTCTCTTTCATGTCCATTGATTCATTCAACTCATTCCTGTCATCGATCAGAAGCAAAATACGTGTTCCTTCAAGGGCCCCTATGGTTTTCACAGAAGACACATTTATTTAGCCCTTGGGTTCTTTTGTACCAGGGTGCCTGAGGAACTCTACACAGCAATCCACATAGACCAAGGTCATTGAATCCTTCTCTCTGTTCAAAGCAGATTAGAGCCTACATTTTCTTGAAATTCTATTAGGTATACGTTTTAGCAGTGGTCCATGAAAACCTATCTGACTCAACATTATGGAACTAAATTAAACCTCTCTGCATTCACCAAATGTTCTGCCAGAAGGCATCTTTGTGTTTGTCAAGGTAGATAAACAGAATGTTTCCCTTTACAGCCAAGCCTCGTTTAAAGGCACATTGAAAAGCTTAATGATACACATTACTACCAGATGTCCTTTCCCCCAGTCATCTGGATTTCGTAGACTATTTATCATTATACTTTCCACCAGAACTCTTGCTCTGAAATCTATTTACTCAGAAAAGAATTTCAGCTCCACCATCTATTAAATCTGAATAGACCAGAACCCGATTTGTTTAACTCAATAAACAGTTCTGGGCTCCAGAAGTAGACATTTGCCGCTTAAGTATCTGGGTCAGTGTTACCCAGAAAGTGATAAGTTGGGTCCCCAGGACAGCTAAATCCCTGCAGGAAATAAGCCTCTTCACATTCTTTGGAGGCCAAGCCACAGACTTCAGGGATGGTTCTCTGACCTTTGCTCCACACCAAGCGTTTCTCACACATTCCTAAGAGACTTGGGTGGATCTGCACACATTCTTGTCCACGGTGCAGCCTGCCACATACTGAAGTGGCTACTCCAAAGGTTTTAGAATCATGTAGATCTTCAGTAGCCTTTATTTCAGTCAGAATATTTATTTGCTTTTCAGCAGCACACATGGTTTAAGACAAATACAGTAGCTCTTTTCTCTTTTTAAGTCAAGCCTAAAGCATCATTCTGACATTGTCACCTTGCCCCTCCAAGGACTTCCAAATTGACAAAACTAGATGACATCCCAATGGAGTCACTGCCAGCCAACACCATTTGACTCTGCTCGTTTCATAAACGACAACGTTTCCTTCAGACCTGGACTTAAAGACTTAATTTTGCCTGCTCTCCATCTCCATTTCTACTTACTGCCCGACAAGGCTCCTTTCCATTGCCCAGAAATCCCTCCGTTTTCACCTGAGGCTGTATTCATACCCCCCGGACTCCCTCCCCGCACCTCCCCCCACTTCTCCAAAACACCGGTGTATTGCCACGCAGTTGCATTGAGGATGAATTTCCCCATATTTCCTTTCTATACCTCTTTTTGCTCTCTCTTCTCTCACCAAGAATGAACAGATAAGTATAACACAACATGATTGATGATACAGCATAATTTCAGTTTTTAAAAGTTTAAAAACACATCTCTTTAAGTTTACACCCTTAAATTTCCATTGGCAGAAATGCATAAGGTTGTAAGGTTTCTTGGTAGACCACATTTTTCCTTGGAGGTTGCAGACTTTATTTGGAGATTCCACCTTCACCCACTTCGTGTGTGCTCTCATACAGTTTTAATTTTTTCGACAGTTTCCCTTCTTACACAGGATTAGCAAAGATTGCAGATTCAGTGCTGGCAGCATCTTAGAACGTATCATAAACGTGTTATTTGGAAGTGGTGGTGATGGGGCCGATCAGAGAGTACACACCTCGTCTAAAGAGGAACGCAAATGCCATTCTAGGCAATGCAGGCCCATTCCTAACAGATAATATAAATTTTCCAGAGAAGCTAAACAGTGGAATCTTTTTTTTTTTAAATTTCATTTATTCATTTCCAGAGAGAGGGAAAGGGAAGGAGAAAGAGAGTTAGAGAAACATCAATGGGTGGTTGCCTCTTACGTGGTCCTCACTGGGGAACTGGCCAGCAACCCAGGCATGCGCCCTGGCTGGGAATCAAACCAGCGACCCCCAGGTTCGCAGCCCGCGCTCAATCCACTGAGCTACACCAGCCAGGGCAGTGGAATCTTTTTTTGTGAAATCTCCCAATATTTAAATATTAGCATCTACATCAAATATTTTTTAAAAAAATGTTTCAATTGAATTAAACACACCAATCACCAGCTTGCAAGCATTATAAAGCACAGTTGAGGCATAGCGGGGTGGATGGACCAAGCTGAGCCAGGACTCTGAGATGAGAGTGCTCCCAGGAAAAGGGCAGATTCACCAGCAAGAGACAGAGGGAAGGGCCTCAGACTCGGCTCAGTATGTATAGGTCAGGGTGTCTTAATGCCAGTCTCATTGATCTGGGGGATAAGACAATTTTTCCTGTGGGGGACTGTGCATTCTACGATGTTTAGCAGTACCCCTGACCCCTACCCACCAGTGGCACCCATCTGCCCCTTCCCTCATCCCCTGTTGTCATAACCAACAGTGCCTCTGTATGTTGCCAAATATCCCCTGAGAGGCAAAATTGTCCTGTGTTGAGGATCACGGGAGTAGATTTTGTGGCATGAGAGATGGGAGTGGGTGGCAGGGTGTTGTCTCCTGGGTTGGTAGGTGAAGAGTCTAACCAATTTGGAGCACAGAAATGTGGAACCTGAAAGAGAGCAAATAAGAAAAGTCATGGAAATGTGGTAATAGAGGTCAGCATTCTCCTGAGGACTAGCAAGAACTAACGATAGAGCAATCCAAAACTGAAACACCTGGGGAAGGCCTAGGAACAAAGCAGTACCCAGTTACTTAGATTGGAGAATGGAGTAGAGGGAGGTCTATGGGCCAGGAAGACTCCCAGGTTATGCTTTGAACTAGGAACACGGCTGAGTTCACATTTAGGGCAGAGCACAACTCGTAAGAGTTGAAAGATCCAAGCTGTAGGGATTAGACGGATGATGAGGCAGGGATATAGGGATGGCAGGAAACAGGACGAGGGTCATTTATCAGGGAGTTTATTCACCCTTCCCTCCAATGGACCAGGTCCTGCTTCAAAGAATAGCTCTGGGTGCACTCACTCCCAGGAGCACGTCCATGCCTTTCCCTTCCACCTCTTCTTCCCCCTACAGGAGTGCATCTCCCAAACTCTAGGGGACCCCACAGGACTTACAACCAGGGGAGGAACAGGCAGCCGCAGCTTGCCCCAGGCTAACCCCCGAACTTGTCTCCAAGGCCCCCTTTTCTCTGACTTGCCAGCAAGCCAAAGCAGCCCCACCTGGGCTCTCTCCTGTTGTTTTCTTCTACCCTAAGCCCTTCCTTGTTTCACCGTCCCCAGCTTCAATAAAAGTATTTGCAAAATAATGATGAAAAAAATAGCTCTGGTCCTATGTGCTGATTTATTATTTTGTTTTTCTTACCAAGGTCCTCCTTGACAACTCTTAACAGAAACCCAGTAAAGTTAGGAACTGTTTTTTCCAGAGAAAAAAGCATTGTCCTAATTTCTATAGTCAATCTTCTTTCTGTATCAGTTGGGTAGAGAATATAGCGAAGGTTTCTGGACAGGTCATTTAGTATTAAACCTGAGGGTTTGCCTCTCTGGTACCAGGGGGCAAGTCGTTCACAGGGGCCAACTCAGAGTGTCTATTTCTGGTTTAATGTATAGCTTCCCCTTTTACTATTGAAAAGCTCAATGTTTGTTTTTCTTTTTTTCTGGTGTGGTTTTAAAAATATATATTATTTATTTATTTTTAGAAAGAGGGGAAAAGAGGGAGAAAGAAAGGGAGGGAAACATTGATCTGTGGCTATCTCTTGCACACGCCCTGTCAGGGACCTGGCCCACAACCCAGGCATGTGCCGTGACTGAGAATCAAACCAGCCACCTATCGGTTCACAGGCCGGGACTCAATCCGCTGAGCCACACCAGCCAGGGCAAAGAGCTCCACGTTTCTAAGAATTCGCCTGTCCCAAGAGTCACAAACGTGCAGCTGGGTTGACTATGGCCCACAGCTATTTTGTTTAAAACAGCAATTTAGGACTTGGAAACTTTTCACATTAAAATATAAATATCCAGCAATTCTTCAAAAACTCTGGCAATGCTAAGGGCTCATTTCCCACATGGAAACAAATGTCTGGAACAGACTAGCTGCTGTGCACTGAACGCAAGTCCACTGCTCCTTGGTTCACCCAGATCCCATGGTCTCCCGACTGGGACTGCTGCACCCATTAAAGTGCCCTGCTCCTGAAGACACTTAAATTATGAAATAAAGGGCAGAAGGCGTTAACTCTGCCAAAACAGCACAGGTCTGGTATCATCACACCTCCTCCTATGCTGCCTCTCGTTTTCTTATAAAGCCCCAGTCCTACCAGCCCAGCATGGTCAGTTGCAAAAACTCCCATAGTTTTTGGGAGTTTCAGTCTCCGTGGTTAAAAAGGGTGTTCTTAAATGCACTGCCTGTTTTCTTTGCCTTGAAAACTTGCTTTGAGAATTATCAGTACGACATTGAAGTCCACCAAGATTTGGACATCAAGACTGTGATCACAAGTACTACTCAGGCATCTAACATTTCCAGTTCCTGGAATGAAATATTTTTATCCTTATATTCCTGTTCACTGAACATTTCTTGTTCTTTTAAAAATTACTTTCTTTTTCAATTTGCTTCTCTAGGTTTCTTCATCCCTCATCTTCTCAAGGTCATGGAAGATCTAGAAGAAACATTATTCGAAGACTTCGAGAACTACTCCTACCCCATGGAGTATTACTCCCCAGAGTCTGATGTGGAAGAGAAAGTACCCCTGGGAGTGGTTCACTGGGTCTCCCTCGTGTTATATTGTTTAGCATTTGTCCTGGGCGTTCCAGGAAATGCCGTTGTCATTTGGTTCACGGGCTTCAAGTGGAAGAAGACAGTCACCACTCTCTGGTTTCTCAATCTAGCCATTGCAGATTTCATTTTTCTTCTCTTCCTGCCCCTGTATATCTCCTATGTGGCCATGAATTTCCAATGGCCTTTCGGGCTCTGGTTGTGCAAGGCCAATTCCTTCATTGCCCAGCTGAACATGTTTGCCAGTGTTTATTTCCTGACGGTCATTAGCCTGGACCGCTACGTACACTTGATCCATCCTGTCCTAGCTCATCGGCACCGAACCCTGAGGAATTCCCAGATTGTTATTGTACTCGTTTGGCTTTTGGCTGCTGTAATGGGTGGTCCTTCCCTATACTTCCGGGACACTGAGGAGCTGAATAACCACACTATTTGCTATAACAATTTCCACAAGCATGATCCTGACATCGCTTTGATGAGGCACCATGTTCTGACCTGGGTGAAATTTATCCTTGGGTACCTCTCACCTTTAATAACCATGTGCATTTGCTACTTGTGTCTCATCTTCAAGGTGAAGAAGCGAAGCAACCTGGTCTCTAATAAGTATTTCTGGACCATCGTAGCTGTGGTCCTGGCCTTTTTTATTTGCTGGACTCCTTACCACCTGTTCAGCATTGGGGAGCTCACGATTCACCACAGTAGCTATTTCCACCAGGTGCTGCGGGCTGGAATCCCCCTCTCCACGGCCCTGGCATTCCTCAATAGTTGCTTGAATCCCATCCTTTATGTCCTAATTAGTAAGAAGTTCCAAGCACGCTTTCGTGCCTCGGTTGCTGAGATACTAAAGTACACGCTGTGGGAAGTCAGCTGTTCCGGCATGGCGGGCGAACAGCTTAGGAGCTCAGAAACCAAGAACTCGTGTCTCCTGGAAACAGCCCAGTGATACACTACTCTTCACAGATCAGGCTCAGGCTTTTGTGTGGGTCTCCTGACAGATGCTTTCAGATGATCTCGTCCCAAGATACAGAGCTGGCCGCAGCTTTTCGTTGTTGTTTTTGGTTAGTTCGTTGGCATCACGTTCTTGCATGGACATAACATTTAGGAAAGATTTTCATTTTTTTCCCTGCTACTTAAATTGTGTCATTCCTGCTGATTATACTATAGTGGATTAATCATGGGTGTTAAGGCAATTTCAGTTATTATCTTATAAATCTTGGCAAATGTCTGTAAGTCCTAAATCTTAATATTAAATATGTGATTAACTCATTTCAAAAATGGTAAAGTTTAAGTTTCCTTAAGCTTTTTAATGTTGTACAAGTAACCTGTTAGAAAAGTCCTTAAAATGCAATATGTGTACGTCTTAATTTCATGTAACCTTTGTGTATACATTTATACATTAAACTAATAGTTGATTATAGCGATTAGTTTAAAGCATTTTTCCAGTTGATAATTTTAATGCTTCGTAAACTGCCCCCAAATCTAGTTGCTTAGAAACAACGATTTATTACTATGCTATCTCACAGCTCGGAGTCGGGAATTCGGACGAGCGCAGAGGGGAGGCTGCTCCGCGCTTCGCCACGCCTGGAACCTCCGCCGGACTGCAGGGACCCAAGTGGCTGAGGTTCCCAGCAGCTGGGCTGGCTGAGCTCTCTGCCCTTCCCTCTTCTCTCCTCTCCTCCCCCCACTCTCCTCTCTTCTTTCCTCACACAGCTGTTCCCTCGTGGCCCTTCTGGATAGCCAGACTTCTTATGCGGCAATTCAGGGCTCCAAGAGACCAAGGCAGACATTTCTAGTCCTCTTAAAAGCTATGCTCAACACAGACATTGTATCACTTCCATTGTACCCTATTGGTAAAAGCCATCATAAGCTTTTTATTTTCATAACAGTCTTTATATAGACACCAGTATAAAGCCAATAAAGCAGCCCTGGCTGGTGTAGCTCAGGGGACCTGCAGGCTCTGAAACAAAAGGTCGCCGGTTCAATTCCTGGTCAGGGCACATGCCTGGGTTACTGCGGGCCAGGCCTCTGTTTGTGGGCGTGTGTGAAAGGCAACTGACTGATGATTGATGTATCTCACACATCAATGTCTCACACATCTCCCCCCTTTCCTCTCTCTCTGAAAATAAACAAATAAAATCTTGAAAAAAAGACTAATAAAACATACCTTTAAGTCAGATGTACATCTGTTGCATATTAGACGGTAAGAATATTTTGACCCGCATTCATTATTCCATTTAGCAGATAAGTGAATATCTAAGAGGTATGCAAAGCTAGACAGGTATTGTGAGCGATGCCAACAACCCTAAGGCACTTATAGTTTACAAAGTGAGAGGAAATTTTCATAAAAACGATCAGAAAACAAAGCAGATTGCACTAAGTGTCATAGAGAGCTAGGGACAGTGCACATGGTTCTGAGTACAGAGAGATGGCACCCAGTGTGGAGGTTAGGGAACACAGGAAGTCTCTGTCCCTGACTCTGGGGCTTCCCATGGTTCTGTTCCTACTTTTGTCTCTGCTGGCATTCTGGCCTTCATCAAGATGAACTCTGCTACTCACTGCAATTTACAATATATATTTAGCCTTGGTTGGTGTGGCTCAGTGGATTGGGTGCTGGCCTTCGAACAGAAAAGTCAACGGTTTGAAACTCAGTCAGGGCACATGCCTGGGTTGCAGGCCAGGTGCCCAGTTAGGGGCGTGCGAGAGGCAACTGATGGATTCAATGTTTCTCTCTTTCCCTTTCCCTCCCTCTGAAAATAAATTTAAAATATTAAGAAAATAAAAATAAATGAAAATATATTTCATTTTCTACAATTTCTCAATTTTAATTTGGACCTTGTGAGGGGAGCTCTGTTATTTCTTGAATCAGTATCCTTTTACATTTCATCTCTTATTACTTTCATCTACTATCAGGTCATGTATTGTCTATATTTTTTACTATTAGCTCCATGCAACAAGCAGGTCTGGTTTTGGAAATTATTCCAAAAAATGTGTGGCATAGCTCGGTCTACCCAAACGTCTGCTATTCTTAGACCTCATGGTTTCTGTTACATCCAATATAGGGTAAGGGGAGGAAGGGAGAGAAAGACTCTGTGAGCTTCTGGCCCTCTGTCCAGCACTTACTTTTCCTCCCCCCGTGGTTTGAGATATTCCACTCTGGGTTCCCCTTGTCCCTAGAGGAACAGGTCCTGGCTTCCCAGAATCAGGAGAAAAGCTAGAGGATCCGAGAAGGGAAAAAAGAGAGAGAGAGAACTTCATTGTCTCATCCTTTTTGAGCAAATGGAGACTCTCAAGGCTGTGAAAGAGAAAGGAAGGTTGAGGAGCAGCCACGGGCAGAGGGAAATGAATGGAGCAGGGGGTTTCTGGAAGTTACATTTCAGGGCAGTGCTTCCTGACCTTTGTGGGTTAGGAATTCATGCAAACCCATTCTACACACTCGGTTAGTTGGGCACTCAGTAAATCCAGGGCCCGTGAGCTTTCCAATGGCCTAAGGGAATATTCAAGATCTTAAAAAATAATTATTGGCTCTAGAATACAAAAAGGAAACTTGAAAAGTCTAAAGGAGCCCTGGCTGGCGTAGCTCAGTGGATTGAGCGCGGGACTGTGAACCAGAGTATCATGGTTCGATTCCCAGTCAGGGCACATGCCTGGGTTGCAGGCCAGTTCCCAGTGGGGGACCCACGAGAGGCAACCATACATTGATACTTCTCTCCCTCTCTCCTTCCCTTCCCCTCTCTCTGAAAATAAATAAATAAGATATTTAAAAAAAAAGTCTAAAGGAATACTTAATTGCAGGCAATAAAATATCCCTTTATGTCGCTTGGTCAAATGAAGTGTTTAGTAATTATATAAAAACATATATTTAACACGGGATTTCAGTATGTTGCATTGCTTGCTATGAGGCATGGCGCTTCCCCAAATAAAAGTGCTTCCAGAAGGTCTGCAAAGGTCTTGGAGGAACTTTGAATCCACGTGAGAATCTAATGAAAGTCATGGGTCCTTTCTACAGAAACATGCCTTTAAATAAAATACCAGAGAGGCCTTCGACCCCAGGCTAAGAACTCCAGTTTTAGGCATTTTTCAAATAGCTGGTAGCGGGCATGTTGACAGGAACTCACTAGGAGACAGCAGCAGCCAGTACAGGCGTTGGCAGCAGCAGACACGGGACTTCCTTTTCTTCTCAGTTTGACGGAAGACCCAAGGAGTCACGGAGGACCCACGCTTAGACCCGGGGCTGGGGACTCCAAGCCTCCTCCCCTGGCAGGCAGAATCTGGCTGGTGAGGCTCCCCTTAAGGATAACCACAAAGAGCAGGATGAAGGACGAGAGAGACAGAGGCTGGAGGCTGGACAAGCGGTGCAGCAATTTGGGGAAAAAGCGAGGGGGCTTGATGCCTAGTTGGCAGGAGAGGAAAGAATCCCAGGAAGCTCAGGGACTGGGGTAGAGACCCAGGGAGACCTGCCTTTCCCTCAACGGAAGGAAGCCCTTAGGAGTACAGTGCAAGTCCCAAGGCCTCCGGAGGCAGGGTATCTGGATTTGAATTATGGCTCTGTGGTCTTGGCTAAATTCAGATTTCTAGACCTCAGTTTTCCCCATCTGCAAAATGTGGGTAACAATGGTATCTGCCACACAGGGTTATTGTGAAAATTAAATGAGTTGCTGTAGGTATATTTAAAGGGTATTCCTGAAAGCACTTAAAGTGGTACTTAGCCCTATAGATAGCTGCCTGATAAAAATTACCTGGTATTAAACTTACTCCATGAAACTCCTACCATATTCTGGCATGGTAACTGCTTAGTAAATGTTAGATCCCCTTCTCCTCTTGAATGAACATAAAACTCTCATAGGAGGCACGCAGACAGCTTTAAAACAAGACAGTTTATAAGTACTATAAAAGAATATATGTGCGGGGAGGCTGCAAGGCACAGGAAGGAGCAGAATTTAAAAAGACTTCTTGCAAGAGGTATTTGAAGTGCGTTTTGAAAAACGACTACCATGTGACAAAGTGCAGGTGAGGAAAGAGACTATTTTAGGTAGCTGGCACAGCAAGAACAAAGGTAGAGACTGGAAAGCACGGACTGTGTCCAGAAAAGGAAGAGTAGTCCCATTTTACAGGAACAAAGTGAAAACAGGAGATTCAGAGTGGGTGTCAAGCTTGAGGACTGATCCATAGTTCTTCTCTACGCTTACATATAGGCAGTAGGTCTTTCGGGATGAATGTTTAGAAGTCTGTCGACATTCTCTTTTGATTTTCACTTTCCTGAAAGTTATACAGGCCAGTGAAATCCCAAATGACAGGCTCTTATTTGGGACATCTCCTGAATGCAACTATTATCAAATGGGGCATGTAATGAGAGAATGTCTGTTTATCAGTCTCAGTTTCCAATTTAGGTTTACCCTTATGTGATATCTTCTCACGCTCTCTAAGTGAAGATATGAAGCGAGGCTGAAATAGGATTAAATTGTATAAAAGCAGGGATGAGGAACTTTTCCCGCTCTATTACCAACACATTATTGGACTCTGAAGACCTGGATTTGAGTTCTTCTTCCTCTCACTGGATGAATACCCAGGCGCATCATCTTTCAGAGCTCAGTCTAACCTGTGAATGGTGATAACAGTGCCTGCCTAATCTCCTAGGTTTATAATAAAGTTCAAATTAGACAACATATAGGAGGCATTTATCTGTATATTTTACTTTTTTATTCCAAGGAAAATAAATGCCATTGCCAATGGTATTTGGAAAAAAATTACACGTCTCAAAACACTAATGCAAACTCTTTTTGTATTTGTATCTTTGTCTATAAGCTTATCTTTTGATAATCACAACATAAAATCAAGCATTTTTCAATGTTGTTAGTCTGTTTTTTTTAAGTAATTCTATTAAGCTTATAAAAGATTTCATTGAGTATATATGCCATCGTTTAGTCATTTCTATTATGTTGGGATTATAACAGTCTTATTTACCTGCTTCCATCCACACCGTCTCCAAGTTTCCCCATGAATGCGCCAGCCTATTACCCAAATGCCTCACAACCTGGCCGGATCCCGTCTAATCCAACACACTGGGAAATGCAGACGAACTGGTTGAATGGCCTCCAGAATGTTCCTGAGTTTATCATTCCGCCTTTCATACCCTCCTGGGGCATTCTCTCTCTCTCTCTCCTTTTAACAAACTGGTCAAGGTCTATCTAGTTTAAGCTCTGATTTCTCTACAAAATTTTTCTTCAATTCTAGCTTTCTTGTGAACTTTTGGATACCTGCTTAATCACAAAATGACTTTTATATTTTTCCAACAATTTTGTATGTGTTTGAACCACCTCCCTAGTAATTTTCTTTGTATTTTTTATAGCAGCTAGGAGTGATGCTGAATGAATCATTTTTAATTCCCTCCCACACTGTACTAACCCTGTGCTGGGGAGGCCGAACCTGAAAAATAAACAAGGTTTCAGTCGTTGTAATAATGCATGGGGCATGCAAATAGAGGTGGCCACTTATTTTTCCTGTCTTCCACTCCAAAGACAGAAACAGAAAAATAAAATCTCTTTCTCTACATACACCTATACCCTCTGAGCCTATGGGTTCAGAAACAGTTCATTCAGTATCCTGGCTCACATGGAAATGTCAGCATTGCTCATAAATAGCAAAAAATTGAAAGCAATCTAAAAATCCAATAAATAGACTGGTTACATAAGATATGAAACAATGGATTATGTAACTTAAAAATGAGGAAGCTTTTTATGTACTGATATGGAATATCCAAGATATAGATGATCTCCAAGGTATTTATCTGTCTCTGTGGACAAAATGCCAAGTGCAGAACTGTGTGTTGTGTGCTGCCATTAGTCTGTATGCGTCTGCTCAGACCAGCCTTGAAAAGGCCCAAGAAGCTGGTGGTATTAGTTGCTTTTATGGAAGTGAACAGGAAGTAAACAAAGATTTCATTGTATAAGCCCCTGAATTTTGAACTATGTCAATGTATTATGTATTCTTTAAAATATAAAATTAAAAGATACTATTAAATATATTTTTTATTCAAAGCTTTGAAGTCAAGCTTTGGTTACACGTGTCATCAGTTATGTTTTAAAAAAAAATATTTCATTCACTTATTTTCAGAGAGGAGGAAGGAAGAGAAAGAGGGAGAGAAACACCAGTGTGTGACAGAAACAGCAATCAGCAATCGGTGGCCTTTCTCGAACACCCCCAAATGGGGACCTGGCCTGCAACCCAGAGAGGTGCCCTGACTCGGAATCACACCAGCGACTTTTTCAATTCGCAGGCCGGCACTCAATCCACAGAGACTCACCAGCCAGGGCTTTTTTCAAGATTTGTAAAACAGCTGCGCCTTGAACTCACCATGGTGAATTTTTAAACACCTTTTAGACAAAATTTTAATCATTCGTTTTTTATCACTAATATTTGTTGAAACTTAATGTTTTGGTCAGCTACTTAGTACCAATCCCTTTAACAGGTCAATGCCTAAATTATTTTTGCTACTATTCACTAGTTAATCTCTCCATAGCATTTCCAGAACCCACAGATCTGAATTTTCAGAAAATGAGGTACTGCCCTCTGCTGGCTCTCATGATACTGACAACCCGAAATTTTCTCATGACTTTAGACTGGGGCTTGTTGGACTAAATTGCTTAGTGAAGACGATTTCAATCTTTAATACATACACGTCCAGTTAAACAAATTTTCTTTACAATTTAAAATTCCCCATGCTAAAGGTAGTCACATATAAAGAAAATCAGATTTGAGAGGGGAAAATAAAAACAGCATTGACTGCTTCAGCTAGGAAACTTCTGACCTCAAATCACTTAATCTCTTTGGTCTACAGAGACCTTTAGAGGTCAGCAATTTCCAAGCTCTACTTCTATAAAAACTGCTGTAAAAAAATAAATCAAATGTCATATATATATGTCAAGTTAACAAAGATAAAACTGTTCCCAGGATATGACTATCCCTTAACGTCCTGCCTTCATCTCAGCACATTTACCTGTGGTCCTACCTCACTTGGTTGGTGCAGAATCCTTCTACCCCAATGGGTCCAATCAGATTTCCAAATGAGAAAGATGCCCCTCTTAGTCCCCACTCACCTTCACACCCAAACCAGGCTTTTGAAAAAACCATAGCCTGGGAATCAATGAGCTATATAATCTCCCTCCCACAACACAAGGCTACTCAAAACACGCTCCCCGGCACTTCCCACTTTCTCCTTTGTAGGTATAGGGTCAGGCATGACTGCATCTGGGCAATGGTTGTTAATTTGTGAGAAATTCTGGGAGCCCTTCCCTGACCCTGTTACCCTGCTTTGTGTTAGGTGTCTTTTAGTAATAATTGCACGTTCACATTGAACATTTGAAATTGTGATTCCTCAATCACAAGTCACCCACCAACTTGAAGATGTGAGGTTACTTCATCAGCCATTTAGGTCTAGTCTGTCTCAGCATTAAATTCCTTTTTAACTCCAAGTTTGACTACTCCGCAAAGACTGTAACAGACATTATTCACCAGCTGCCCAGTATTGCCCAAGTAAGTGCTTTACAGACTCATTTGACATGACTCTTAGTTTAAGGTAACCCCAATATTCCCATGGAAGAAACCTAGCTCAGATAACTCCTTGCAAAGCCCAAGGTCTGAACCATCAAACCACAAGGCTAAACTCAACCCAAAATATCCATAAATGAAGTTTTTAGCTCACCAATTTCTCTTAAAAACAAGACAAAAAGGAATAAAAATGGCATCACCATGCACTGCGGAGGTCATCACTAGTTAAGTATGGCAATTACACTGAGATTGAGCTCATTTAAATTAGCTTATAAAATCGATAATACCTACCCATAGAGCTTCTGTAATAGGTAGTTTCCCTCTTTTTTGCACTTAGTCTAACAATGCTGACCGAGCCCTGACTGCGGTGGCTCATTTGGTTGGGGAATTGTCCCACGAACTGAAAGGTCACTGGTTTGATTCCCCCACCAAAGCACATGCCTGGTTTGCAGGTTTTATCCAAGTCGGGGTTTGATTTGACATTTTGCTTCCTCCCTTAACCTCTAAAACCTTAATAAAAAGAATGCTAACCCAAATTTACATTACAAATCACATATTCACCAAATTACTCAAAATGGAAGGAATATACAGTTAACCCTTGAAGATGGGTTCAAACTCTGTAGGTCCACTTATATGCAAATTCTAAACTGTAGTCAGTCCTCTGCACCCCTGGGTCTTACATCTGTGGATGATGCAGAGGCTCAACGTGTGGACTGGTTTCCGCTGTTTTATGCAAGGGACTTAGTATCTACAAGGAGTCCTGGAACCGACCCCTATGGAGAGCTAGGGACTTACGTTCTGGGGGAACAAAGATAACCACAAACTTCTGACCATGTTGGGGGTTGGCACCCCAACCTCTTGTATTGTTCAAGGGGCAACCATACCACCCTCTTATTAAACAGTCAAGAGCCGAGGATTATCTTTCAAGCTTTTATTTAAAAGCAACAATCCAGGACGGACTTCAGACCTTGTTGAACGCAGCCACGTCCATGGACTGCACATAGTCCTCAAAAGCAGTAATCCGCTCCTCCAGCATGTCTGTTCCAACTTTATCGTCTTCCACTACACACTGTATTTGGAGTTTTTTAATTCCATACCCCACTGGAACCAGTTTAGCTGAAAAGAGCATTAAGAAAAATCTTAGCAGTGAAGTACTGTTCATTGGCAAACGTCGAAACCGCGCAAATTCTCAACGTCAATTTCAAAAAACATAAAGCCAAGACTAAACTCACAAGAGCCCCAGACCAAGCCGTCTGCTTGGATGCTCCGGACACACTCCTCTAGTTTCGCCATGTCCGTCTCGTCATCCCAGGGTTTCACATCTAGTAAGATGGAAGACTTGGCGACAAGTGTGGGTTCTAGAAAAAAGTGTGTAAGAAACAGCATTACTCAAATATTCTATCATCTTTTTTAACCTAATGAATCCAAGACACATGACAAATCACGTTACAAAAGGGATCATCTCCCCTGAGCCGCACAGAATACAGAACACACCCTGTGTCTGTCACACACATGCCCGCTTTCTGCTTTGCTAAGAAAGAGGGTTCAGCTGTGTAACAGTTCCTTTCCCACAGAGGAATGCCACAACTGCCACCATCAGAACAGCTGCAGACCAGTAGCTGTGGAAATGTGATGACCCACTTCTACAGGTTTACTGACCTAGTTGGTAAAAATGGAGGAAGTTACAGATTAATCTGTGAGAAAGATTATTTCGACTACTATGAAATGAAGAGAAACACAATTATAAAATGACCTACTTTTGGCTTTCTTTGACTCATACTGTGCAAGGCGTTCTTCTCTTAGCCTTTTCGCTTCTTCACTTTCCTGTAAAAAGAAAATTTAATTCACAAAGCTGGTTGTTCCTCAGCTTAAAGATAGTGGGGTCATCATAGCAAAGACGAGCTTTATCAGAAAAAAGCAAATCCATCACGGACTCAGCCGAAAGATGGTGATTGAGTTCATTCATCATGTAGCCAGTGAGAATTTTTAAAAGGCATTTAAAAATGAAGCCGGGATTCAAATCCAGGCAATTAGGCTGCCGAGTCAGTGCTTAAACACAATGATATACTTATACCAATTTATTCCGTACCTCCTCATCATCAGATCCAAAGAGATCGATGTCATCATCATCATCGTTACCATCTGTAGCTCCACTCCCTGTGGTGTCTTCCACATTAGCAGGGCCATATTTGCCCAAAACTTTCTTCACTCCAGGCAGGCTTTAAAAGAAAAAAAAATTAAACTGATTCGTAAACCCTTGATATTACAACATTCCAACAAAACTAAAGTAGCCCGAGTCCAGTTCTATCAAGTGAAAATCCTGAGCTAAAGCTTAGCAAGTGCTCTGACTGATGTGGCTCAGTGGCTGGGCGTCCTGCAGCAAACCAAAAGGTTGCTGGTCTGATTCCCAGTCAAGGCACACGCCTGGCTGCAGGCCAGGTCTCTGGATGGGGATGTTTCTCTCCCTCTTTCTCCTTCTCCTCTCTCTGAAAATAAGTCAAGTCTTAAGAAAAGGAGTAGGAAACATTTCTACTCTCCAGATAAACAAAGATAATCTTACCTGGCTTTTTCCTTTTCGTAGGACTTGATGTGGTTGTACCAACGTAGGGCATGATACAAATCGGCAGGAGGTGGGCCAGAGACTGCTTCAAATACTGCCACGTCTGCTTGTGATGGCACATAGCTGCCAACGACACAAAAGGACACGGGACTTTAAAAGTTTTGTCACAAACATCATCAAAGAAAAGACAAATGCTTCCTCTCTAATTTATTACTGGAGTCTCGTCCATTTACTGCCGGGTTACCTAAGCTGCATCAGATCAAAAGAAAATAAGCTCCTGAAGGTAAAGAACCCTCTGTTGTGTTCTATCCTGAGGAATGCCTGACACCGATAGCCCTCAAAGGTTGCAATCTCTAACGTACACCTATAGATTTACACTTACTGATCTAAGACGCAGAAAAACCTGAAACCAGGCAAATCATTTTAAAAGGCACATTTCTGACCCTTTTTCCCTTTGAGGCTCCTACCCTAAGTGGGCGGAGGCTGGGCTGCCTCTCCTCCAGCCGCAGGGGAGAGCGCCACGTGGTCCCGAGCGCACCCGGCCCCAGCCCGTCCGCTTACCCCTCGATGTAGCTCTTGTCCGCCAGGTAGTCGTTGAGCGCCTGGAGACCGGCGGGGCTTTTCAGGTCTCCAAAACCCATGGTGTCGGCTGACCCGGGAACCCGGCGGCAACAGAGGAAAGAGGAGCGCAGGCTAACAGGCGCCGAGCGCTAAAAAGGAAAGGGCCGCAGAAAGCCGGAAAATCCCTTATATAGAGATGGAGGCGTTTCCCTCCGCCGCGCTCGCCGGAAGTTTAACGTCAAAGTCCGTTAACCTTTTCATTCCTCAACGCAAAAACCCGGGCTCTGAATTAAATGGCCCACCAATTTTCCGTGGACCTTTCTTTGTGGATAGAAATAAATTAATAAATGGGGCATTGCTTAAATTAGTACCTCCTCGACCTCCAGATATTTACAGTACCCGCCCCTTCAACCACCGGAGACTACCAAGGAAGCTCCGTCAAAGACTCCCAATCACTTCCGGCGGAACTGCGGTCCAGGCCTCCAATCCCGGCCTCCAATCCTGGCCTCCTCCCGGCTGTTACGCCCTTCGCCCCGCCTTCTGTCAAACTGACGGAAATGGCCTATCTCAATCTAGCGGGGAGATTGTAGAATCTGAAGTTTCTAGTCCCTCCTGGCTTGCCGTTCTCCAGGCCCGGCGGGCGGAGTTAGCCATCGCTGCCATATTGAATAAGCAATCGGGCGTCTAAGGGGGTCGGTGTGTTGCAGACGGTTCTGCAGAGCACCCTCGGGGACTCTAGGGAGAAGGTGAGGTCGTGTTTGGGTGAGAAGGTTGCGGTACCGCGGCCACAGGAGTCTATTTCTGAACAAAACTGTCTTCTTTGGCCCAGGAGACTCATTCTCCTCTTGTCCTTGAAGTGGGCGCCGCGTCCCTCTCAGCCTCCCCGGGAACCCTTGAGAACCGGCGGGTGAGGCATGTGTAGCCACGGTCTCTGGTCTGCTGCAGGGGCAAAGAGGAGGCTCTGGAGGTTCTGGGGAGTGCTGGCCTGAATCCAGGCTTGTGGGTGACCTTCCCTCCGCAGGGGGAATGCAGGACATACCCCTTTCTGGACAGGAGGTCGTGTTGTTCCCTGGAAGAGGACCTGTATCAAGTGACAGGCCTAAAGACTGAGCATTTCTTCTAAAATTATTACTTAGCTGGTACAGTGCATCATTGTTTGGCCTCATTACCATAGCAACCGTCCATACCTCTGATTGTTTCTTTTGTTTGTTTTTAGTTTTGTCCATTGGTTGCATTGGGCAGCACTTTTTATTATTTTCACTGGTGGGGAAACTGAACGAAAAGATGTACAAAAAGTTAGCCCAAGGTCACACTGCGAATAACAAAGCTACATTGTTCAAAAGTTCTTGGGATTTAGTGCATGTACAGTACTGTAAGATTGGATTAGACAATTGAGAGTACATAAAATGTAATGTGAACCGTTTCTGATGAATAAACATCAAGGTGTTGTGTTTTGGGTTTTTTTTTTTTTTGAGGAATGTTGTTTTTCACCAAATTGTGTGCGCATTGTTAAGCAGGGCATTACAGTGTTGCCTGAGAACCTGCACTAATTTAAGGAAATGCGCGTTTATGTACAGAGATTGTAGATAGAGTTTATTTAGCAGCCCTGGCTGGTGTGACTCAGTGGATTGAGCACTGGCCTGTGAGCCAAAAGCCTGAGAGGCAACCCATCCATGTTTCTCTTACCCACTGATGTTTCTCTGCTTCTCTTTCTTTCTCCCTTCCACTCTCTCTAAAAGTAAATAAAAATCTTTTTAAAAATATTTCATTTAGCAAATAGTTATTGAACATCTACTAGAAGCTAGAAGGAAGTCCATGAAGAAGAATAAAATGGGTGAGGTGCCAGGGGAATAGTTAGGAGATTTTAGATAGGCCGGTCAATTAAAGCCTTCCTGAGCAATGGCTTTGTAGCCAAAATTGGAAGGATGAGAAGAAAGGTCTGAGGGAGCGACATTTCAGTCTGAGGCCCCACCTGGTGGGAAGAAGGGAGAGGCTGTGGGAACTATGGAGCCAGAGACCTGTTAGGGGCTGGAGATGTTGGTGGCTTGGACTAGGGTGGTACCTTGGAAGGAGAGTAGTGGAGAATGGAGAAGGCGGAGTAGTATTGTCCCTATAACAAAAAGGGTTGTTCCTCCATGGTAGTTAAAAATGTGTGAAGTACATATCAAAGATTTGCAATCTGTATTTCTTTTATTTATCCTTAGAGGAGAAGGGAAGGAGAGGGGGAGAGAAATATCAATGTATGGTTGCCTCTCGTGCATCCCCTGCCGGGAACTGGCCTGCACCCCAGGCATGTGCCCTGACTGGGAATCCAACCTCAATTCTTTGGTTCACAGGCCTGCGCTCAGTCCACTGAGCTACACCAGCCAGGGCTTGTATTTCTTTTTTTTTTAAGTCCTTACCCAAGGATATGTTTATCAATTTTAGAAAGAGAGGAAGGGAAAGAGAGAGAAACATCCATCAGTTGCCTTCCATGCACACCCTGTACCCCAACCAGGGTTGAACCTGCAACCTAGGTATGTGCCCTGACTGGGGATTGAATCTGTAACCTTTTAGTGTGCAGGATGACACTCCAACCAACTGAGCTCCCCGGGCAGGGCCGCAACCTGTATTTCTTATGTTGGGGCTGTGCAGTGTTCCATTTCATGCTGATTTATAACAGCTAGCCTAGTTCTGATAGATTTCTTAGCTAAAATGGGCATTATTGTACTGGAGACAAAATAATACTATTAAAGTTTTTATGTTGTATAGACTATTGGTTTGTGATTTTGAATCTGTCACTACTTGAATTCAGCAAATTGAGGTTTACCTCTATATCAGTAGATTTTAATTGGACAGTTGGCTACTCATTCTGGAAATTGTTATTAGACTATTTTCATTTGATGGTTCTTTTTCCGAGGGCATGGTGGTAGGTCTTCAGAAAAAGGAAATGACCAAAGTGCATTGTTCCTCGTCAAACAGCTTATAGTTCAGTAGGTACTAAAACTGATTGCTAACCTAAGGTTTACTAGGTGGAATAATAGAGATGTGTACACAGTATGTGCTAGTAGTTAAAAGAAGGAGTACAAAAGAAGAGCACTTTAAAATCGATCTTAAGTGGCTAGGACCACCTAAATTGATTTCAGCTGTAACTGACATTTATTAAGCTCCAACTAGTAATACACAGCCTAGGAAGTATTGTTTTCTTTCTCTCTGTAAATAAAGAAGCTGAAACTTTCATTTACTGAAAATCATCAGTAGGTGACAGACCTGATGTCTGCAGATTCAGTATCACAAATTCAGAATTAATGAAATCTATGAATTATTGAAATCTGATTTAATGAAATTTTCTATTACATACACCTATAATAGGTACTTGAAACCTATTATAGGTTTCAAGTACCTATTATAGGCTTCAAACTTAGGTACATGTATTATTTTCCACTTTCTTTATCTTTGAAGTACTTTATGTTCATACATTCTGATCACATTTGTATTTTTTTAAATTCCAAATGAAAAATTCAGATGCTTCGCCCATCTGATCAAGTGAATGGAGAAAAACTTCTAAAAGTTCAGCTAACTTTTCTTTATGACTTTAATTGGTGTTATTTATATTATCTACTTTCATATATTTCAGTATTTCAGCAAACCTTTTAGAGCAGGATTTTTCAACTTTCACCACTGTTGACACTTTGGATAATTCTTTTTTGTGGGGCTGTCCTGTGCACTGTAGGATGTTGAGCAGTGCCCTGATCTCTGTCCCCTAGATGCCTCTAGTTTTTCCCCTGTTGTGACAACAAATAATGTGTGCAGACGTTTCCAAATGTTTCCCGGGAACCAAAATTGTTCTTGGTTGAGAACCACAGATTTAGGGCTTACTGTGTGTCAGCCTCGGAGCTAGGTGCTAAAGGTAGATTCAAGAAGTTCATGATACGGTGGGAGGAGAACAGGCATATAAACAGATCATTGCAAATCTATAAGACACATGTACTACTCCGCACAGAAAATGGCACTCTAGGTGCTTTACAGTGTTGGGCTTGGGAGCTAACTCGGAACTTCTCAGGAGCCTTTGGAACAGTATATAACTGCTCAGAATATAGAATGTTAGAGGCATATTGGTAGAGAACGAAGGCAGAAAGGTAAGCTTTATTTTACATAGCTATCCATCACAAGCTAATTGTTATTCTTTTTTACATATATTTTTTTGATTATACCATTATAGTTGTTCTATTCCCCCCTTCATCCCCCTCCACCCCTCCCCACCCTTCCCCCTCTTTAGTTTATACCACGTGTTGCAAGTTCTTTAGATTCTATATTTCCCCTACTATTCTTGCCCCCCCCCATCTGTTTTTCTTACCTACTGTCTATGCTACTTATTCTCTGTACCTTCTCCCCCCTTCTCCCCCCTTCTCCTCCTCCCACTCCCCTGTTGCTAACCCTCCATGTGTTCTTCATTTCTATGGTTCCATTCCTGATCTAGCTGTCCTCTTGGTTTGCTTTTGTTTTAGGTGTGGTTGTTAATAACTGTGAGTTTGCTACTTTTTTATTGTTCATATTTTTTACTTCTTTTTCTTGATAAGTCCCTTTAACATTTCACATAAAGAGGGCTTGGTGATGATGAACTCCTTGAAATTGATCTTATCTGAGAAGCACTGTATCTGCCCTTCCATTCTAAATGAAAGCTTTGCTGGGTAGAGCAGTCTTGGATGTAGGTCTTTGGACTTCATGACTTGGAATACTTCCTTCCAGCTCCTTCTTGCCTATAAGGTCTCTTTTGAGAAATCCCCTGACAGTCTGATGGGGACTCCTTTGTAGGTAACTATCCCCTTATCTCTTGCTGCATTTTCATCTTGGCTAATGTAATTATGATGTGCCTTGGTGTGTTCCTTCTTGGGTCCAAATTCTTTGGGACTCTCTGAGCTTCCTGGATTTCCTGGAAGTCTATTTCCTTTGCCAGACTGGGGAAATTCTCCTTTATTATTTGTTCACATAAGTTTTCCACTCGTAGCTGTTTCTTTTCCCCTTCTGGTACCCCTATAATTCGGATGTTGGAACGTTTAAAGTTGTCCTGGAGGTTCCTAAGCCTCTCCTCAGTTTTTTGAATTGTTGTTTCTTCATTCCTTTCTGGTTGGATGTTTCGTTCTTCCTTCTGGTCCATTCCATTGACTTGAGTCCCAGTTTCCTTCCCATCACTATTGGTTTCCTGTGTATTTCCCTTCATTTCAATTAGTTTAGCCTTCATATGTTCTTCTAATTTGTGACAATAATCAACCAGTTCTGTGAGCATCCTGATCACCAGTATATTGAACTGTGCATCTGAGAGGTTTGCTATTTCTTTTTTGCCTAGACTTAACGGCTCTGGGGCTTTGAGTTCTTCTTGAGCCATATTTTGGACTGTTCGTGCCTGTTACATATGAGGAGCAGAGCCCTAGGTGTTCACCAGGGCCGGGCCACCCAGTCGCTGGGTTGTGACACTGTATGTGGGGGCGGGGCCAAAGGAAAGCAATGGCGGGCCCCCTCTGCTGCCTCCCACCGCCACTGCAGGCCACGCGGTCTGTCCCACTGCACGTGAATGTGCGACTACAGTCAGCCCGCCACTGAGGCCTGTGTGGTCCGTCTCATTGCTCACTCCTTTGCTGGTTTATCTGCGCGCGAATGTGTGACTGCAGCCAGCCCGCTGCCCCGAGCCCTCACTGGGTCAGCCCACCTCGGGGTTGCCTGGGCGCCTGGGGTCGGGGGATCTTTCTTGCTTGTCCCCGCTCCACTGCTGGCTCTGCCCCTCTTACCGGTCCGGCAGAACCGTTCGTTGTTGGACTTCCATATAGTTCAATTTTCTGTTCTTTGGCTGCGTGTTTGTTCTCCAAACCTTTGTTGCATTCAAACTTAGTAGTGGGAGAAGGCACAATGTTTCCACTTATGCCTCCATCTTAGTGGAAGTCCTATGTCAGGGTCTAATTGTTATTCTTGAAATTTGTTTTACTATGTAGTACTGTTTTAATGGGATAATTTGTTGATAGTTAAAAACAACAAAACTAACAGAATTAGAAGGCCCACATTTATATACCAGCTGCTTTTCTTAGCTCCTTTACATTGTATAAGTCCGTGATCTCTTTGAGACTGGATATTCTCATCTATAGAATATAGGTGAGAATAGATTGAGGGAAAAATCAGTATCTGTGAATGTTCAGCGAAATGATATATGTGTAATGCTTTAAAATAATAAAATATTACCAGAAGTTTGTAATTAGGATTTTTCTACAATAATGTAACTATTCTTTGTTTTTTTTTTTAGCAACATGTTAAGGATACCTGTAAGAAGGGCCTTAGCAGGCCTTGCTAAGTCTCCTAAAGAATATGGTGAGTGTTTTTTAAATTGCATTTGTTTATACTTAACTATTTTCATAAATTTATAAGTCTATGAATGTTTCTTGAAAGACCCCAAACTCTTAATGTTTTAAATAAAAATAGAAATAAATGACCCAAGTCAAATAGAATAATTCAGAAATACAGCTTTACCTTTAATAGTTTATAGAAATTATCATGGAATAGAAAGTAGTTGAAACTCCCCATCAGTGCCAAAATGGACAAAACAGTCATTCTGCTTTTAGAAAGTGTCCTTTCCATGAACGAATTTTCAGTGCTATTAAAAGTTTTAATTATTAAAAGTAGACAAGTATAATCTGGTAGTCAGGATTTAAAGAGCCCTTTTTCTAATTCAATGTTGTATAATTTACAGTCTGGAGAAATTTTAGGTTTATAGGTTAGAATTAATTAATCCATTATCTTCTGCTATAATAAATTCAACCCTGTTATTTTATCTTTCACTTCAATATTTTTGATGGCCAGTTCGAACAACTGCCACAGCAGCAAGCAACTTGATTGAAGTATTTGTTGATGGTCAGTCTGTTATGGTGGAGCCTGGAACTACCGTCCTTCAAGTAGGCAAATGTTCTAACTCTGTGTTTTTGTGTATGTCCTGCTTTTTTGTGAATACTAGTTTATTTCCTTTATACTGTTTAATTTACCTCTAAAATTTTTAAGATGCCTTAATAAATGCTCATAAAAAAGCTAGGGGTGGTAAAATTACATGAAAATAAATTTGACTTGAAATCTTGGCATTTCAGGATAAGTTGTCATTTATCTGTGTCTGACTTTCTTAGTGCTTTTTGGCAGTTCTTTCACTTCTGCTTTCCACAACAGTACTCGTTAAGAAATTTGGAATAAATTATTAGTTAATATGGGTAAGTTTGGGGAGAAGGTAACCTTTGTTTGTGGTGAGCCTGCTTGAGGCTTTTGACTTTCATATAACCTTTCTGTTTTCAGTATGTTTCTAGGACTATAACCTACAAAACAGGTAAATGAAGGGTAATACATTCGTGAATATTTAGTTTCTCTAATTTCCTCTAGAACTAACCAAATTGGTCATGCAGAAGCGATACTTTATTCCCTCTGCAAGTTACCACAGAGCTGAATGCTCTTCATTCATTTCAGCCCCCAATTTAGGCTGTCTGCCTGGCGTAGACATGTAAACAGTAAATATGTAACAAAAGTGTGTTTAAGGTAGTGCGGGGTACAGGAGGTGGTGGAAAGAGATGTGAGGTGTGTCTCAGGCGGTCCCTGAGGAGACTGTGAAGGTCTTAGGCAAGGAAGCTTCACATAGTTTGGTATTGATGGAATGTAAGGTATAAGTAGAAGATTAGGTAAGAGGAAATCAAGGAGGGATTTGTTCTGGTAGGGAAGGTCCTGTTGTGAAGGAAGATACATGCCTTGCTGACGTGCTTGTAGTTGACCCTCAGGCGTTTTCGTGGCTATTAAGTATGGCAGTAACAGTAACAAGAAGGCTTGGAGGGTAACAAGACTGAAGTGAGAGACAAGGAAAGGGTATCTTGCTGTGGTGGAGCGGAATTGAAAAGGCCCAAAATGGCCCTGGCTGGTGTAGCTCAGTGGATTGAGCACAGGCCTGGGAACCAGAGGATCACGGTTCGATTCCCAGTCAGGGCACATGCCTGGGTTGCAGGCCAGTTCCCAGTAGGGGACCCACGAGAGGCAACCATACATTGATATTTCTCTCCCTCTCTCCTTCCCTTCCCCAAATAAATAAAATCTATCGAAAGAAAGAAAAGGCCTAAAATAGATGGTAGCAGTGGGAATGAAAGCATGATGGCTGAGTCAAAGGAGAGTGAGATACAGGTAGGCAGTCCTTCAGGAGGGATGAAGAGCAGAGGAGTTTTTGTGAATCCTTTGTTAGTTTATTTGGGGACATAGTAGGGGACAGAAATAGGTTGAATTTTAACTCTGTGGAGCGTACACTTGGATAAACTCCTATTAAGTTTAACTTTGCAGAAGATAAACTCCTTGCAGAAGGGAGGACTCTGGGGTGCAGATCAAGGTTAGATGTATTCACTTGGAATGTGAGATAGTACAAAGGCTGGGACAGTGTCTCTCGCTCACCACTATACCCACTGCATGCAGCCTGTAGGAAGATGCATTACATTTTTATTGACTAAGTAGTTATGACATTGGACATTGATGAGATTGCTTTAGCATGAGGGCTAAGGCTGGAAGAACTAACTCTTGAGGAAATTTGAATTCGTACGTTTATTACAGGCTCAGAGAAGGAGAAATAGTAATTGGTAGATCAGAACTAATCTCCCTTACTAGGCAAACAGGATCTGGGAGGAGGAGCTTTAGCCACAATGGGAGAGTGTGTCCTGGGTGGGGTATGTGGAGCCAAAGGAAGAGCCAGATCATAGCCAGCTAGACCACGTGGAGTGGAGTCTCTAATCCAAAGAAGGACAGTTAGGCTAAAAGGAAGTCCATGTATCGGACCACTGGGACAGAGTTTGAAGGGATGTCGTGAACAGTGACTCAGAGTGGAAGTGGGGGGTCAAGCCTTCAGCACAGTCTGAGGTTTCTTCATTCTAGTTTCTTCCACACAAGGTGTGGACATGCTGAGGATCCTTAAAGGGGCAGCTTCAGAGCAGACAGGTTGGAATCAAGAGCAAAAGAGGTAAATCTCTTCAGGGATGAAATAAGAATGAAGATATAGATATTTATGAACAGGAGTAATGAGGTAGGTAGGGGATGGCCTCATTTTCCCCTCCCCGTGTTTTATTGTTCTAGGCAAGACGAGGATGAGGTCAGGGTATTCTAATGCAGAAGTTTTTTACATGTTGTTTTCTAGGCTTGTGAAAAGGTTGGCATGCAGATCCCTCGATTCTGTTACCATGAAAGGTTGTCAGTTGCTGGAAACTGCAGGATGTGCCTTGTTGAAATCGAGAAAGCTCCTAAGGTACCTGATACCTAAATTTCTACACCATGCTGTAGAAGGTAGAAAACTTTACATTTTGCAGCTGACTTTATTTAGAATCAGTATTATTATACAAACTGTATTTAGAATCCATAGGTTCTTTTGGAGAATCTAGCCCTGTTTATTTTTGTCTGTAAATTTATTTTATGTGCAATTGATTCTCTTCAGAAGTGCAGACTCATCAATGAAAGTGTTTTGTAAACATGTTGTGAAATTGTAACAGTTTTAGAAATAAAGGTGACTTCTTAACAACTGCCAGTGTTTCCAAATGGCTGTACGACACACAGCTAGGATGTGCAGTTGCCAAACAGCACATCGGGAGTACTTTATGTTGTGCTGTTTTCATAGAGAAAAGGGTTGCAGCGAAGAGGTTCACTCTCAGTTTAATCTCATTTGGCTCATGCAGTTTTAAATCAGTAGAGCCCGCTAATCTGAAACCAGTTAATTTGATATTTAAAACAGCTCTCATAAAAAATTGCATTAAAACATGCATTGACAATTAGAATAAAATTGAGATGTAGGATGTCTTATTCTAAAGGAAATGTGAAGGTCAGATTATCATGGTTATGAAAACTTAAAAAATTCAAACTCAAAAATACTCATTTTTGCTTGTTTTCAAAAGTATAATTTAATGTTTTTATATATTGGGTTACTTATAATTACAAATAAATACAATTATAGATGTCTCCATTGAAATTTTAGGTTGTAGCTGCTTGTGCCATGCCAGTAATGAAAGGTTGGAATATCCTGACAAACTCAGAGAAAACTAAGAAAGCCAGGTACTTCATTGTTTCTTGGCTTAGAAACTTTCCTCAGAGCAGAAAATTGTTGAGCTGGGGTTACTGCAGTGATATGTTACTGTACTGGTACTGAGTGTTTGGTTTTGCTTTGCATTTGTATGTTTGTTTTTTGTTTTGGATCAATATATTTTCTGAGGACAACGTTGGGTAATTTTGTATTGTTGTAAGTTAAGATTTTCTACATTCTCTAACAATAGTTTATTCTAGGCTTTTGTAAGTGTTTTTTGGGTTGTGTTTAATACTACTCAAAATGATGGTTATATTGATATATTGGAAGTATAAAATTAATACTAACTATGTGACAGCATGCATCTGTGAAGGTTATTTAAATAGCAATGTGTCAACCAAATTATATATTAACAATTTTTCATACAGAGAAGGTGTGATGGAGTTCTTATTAGCAAATCACCCGCTGGACTGTCCTATTTGTGATCAAGGAGGTGAATGTGATCTGCAGGTATGTAGTCTAATTCCTTAAAACTTTTCGATTGTCTCATTTTGTTAGCAGAATCAGATTAACTCTCTCATCATCTGTTTAAGGACCAGTCCATGATGTTTGGAAGTGATAGGAGCCGATTTTTAGAGGGGAAACGTGCTGTGGAGGACAAGAACATTGGGCCATTGGTAAAGACCATCATGACTAGATGTATACAGTGTACTCGCTGCATCAGGTAATTATCCTCTTCTGCAATGTTATTTGTGTAGTTACTGAATATTCACAAAATTTGGTGGGCTAACACTTTTATTTGAGGGGAGAAGAGGTATGTTTTTAATGTTTTTTACATCAGCCGATAAAATGAGTTAGTTGATCACTTTCAGTAAATAGCAATGTCAGTTGGATTTAAAAATCAAAATCTATAAGCGTTAACTCTCTGATAACTTGCTGAGCAATATACATATTACTACATTATTTGTGCAATTTTATGTATGTGTCTTATGCCTTAAAAGCAAACATTTATTGAATTATTTTTTCTAGGGACTATGCTTGCCATTGAAAATATACTCATATCTCTTTTTAGTGGTTTGAAAATGATTATCTCTTTTTTTTTTATATATATAAATTTTATTTATCTTTAGAGGGGAAGGAGAAAGAGAGAAACATCAATGTATGGTTGCCTTTTGTGGGTCCCCTGCTGGGAGTTGGCCTGCAAGGAACCGGCCTGCAACCCAAGCATGTGCCCTGACTGGGAATGATTATCTCTTTTTTTTAAAAAATTTATTTAATTGTTGTTCAAGTAGAGTTTTCTGTCTTCTACTCCCATCCGAGCCCACCCCCCCACCCCCTGTGCTCCCCACCTCCCTCCCATTTCCACCCCTCTTAGTTTTTGTCCATGTGTCTTTTATACTAGTTCCTGTAAATCCTTCCTCTTTTTCCCCTGAAATTCCCTCCCCTCTCCCCTCTGGTCACTGTCCCCCTGTTCTCTATATCAGTGTCTTTGGTTATATTTTGCTTGCTTGTTTGTTTTGTTGTTTAGGTTCCTGTTAAAGGTGAGATCATATGGTGTTTGTCTTTCAATGCCTTGCTTATTTTACTCAGCATAATGTTTTCCATTTCCATCCATGCTGTTGCAAAGGATAGAAGCTCCTTTCTTTCTGCTGCATAAAATTCCATTGTGTAAATGTACTGTAATTTTTTGATCCGTTCATTTACTGAAGGGCACCTAGGTTGCTTCCAACTCTTGGCTATTGTAAATGGTGCTGCTATGAACATTGGTGTACATAGGTTCTTTTGAATTGGTGTTTCAGGGTTCTTAGGATATAATCCTAGCAGTGGAACTGCTGGGTCAAAAGGCAGGTTCATTTTTAGTTTTCTTAGAAAATTCCATACTGTTTTCCATAGTGGTTGTACCTGATTATCTCTTTGTGATCATGAGTAGGAAAGGAGTAGTGTCACTGGATTTAACCTTTTGACAGTACACATTTGTCTTACAGGTTTGCAAGTGAGATCGCAGGAGTAGATGATTTGGGAACAACAGGCAGAGGAAATGACATGCAAGTTGGCACATACATTGAAAAGATGTTTATGTCTGAACTGTCTGGGAATGTCATTGATATCTGTCCTGTGGGTGCCCTGACCTCTAAGCCCTATGCCTTTACTGCCCGGCCTTGGGAAACAAGGTACTTGCTCATCGTTGTGTTTTTTGACAATTTTTTGTCCTTTAATTTGCTACTGTTAAGAATTTTTTAAGATTTATTTTCTTCCTGAGTCCTAATTGTTTTGGTCTGGTAAATTATTATTTGTTTGCTCTAAGTAGACTCTTGATGGAAGATAAATAGTTACAGATTGAACGATAGGATGAACTTGTGTAAAGTAATTGTAGTTTTCTTAGAAATAAATTCTGTAGTACTTAACCACAAAATTATTTTATTCACTTGATCTTCCAAAGAGTAAAATTGTCTTCATTTTTAAAAAATTTATAATCTCTTCATTGTATATTAAGTTTTTAATTGTGTGGATTGTAGCATACTTTATTTAACTAATTCCTATTATTAGATAATTTTCTCTATTTTTTTATAATTATAAATCTCTGGTAAACTTTGTTATTCAGAAATTTTCTTGGATGTCTCTGATTCTTTTTGATTAAACCAAGAAGTGGAGTAGGTAGGTGCAACAAATTTGAATATTTTCAAGGTTATAGAAACATATCAAATTGCCTCTGATTTTAAACTTCCTCCACAGAGTACATGGGAGTTTCTGAAAATTCCAGGGGTTAAGCCATGTATTTATGAACATAAAAGGACTAGATCGGGGGAACAGCGCATAGCTGAGATGTTTAAATACAGAGTTTGTTCCTTTCTCCTGTTGTCCCACAGGTCTTGAGACACTGTTCATTTTTCTTAAATCTTTTTTTCTTTTTGTTCTTCAGATTGAATAATTTCTGTTCATCTATCACCAAGCTTATGCATTCTTGTTTTGCCATTTTGAGCCCTTGTAGTAAATTTTTTGTTGCAGTTATGTTTTTTAAAATTTATTGATTGTAGAGAGAGTGAGGAAAGAGGACAGAGAAAAAAACATTGATTTGTTGTCCCACTTATTTGTGCATTCGCTGGTTGATTCTTGTATGTGCCTTGACTAGGGATCGAACCCATAACCTTGGCATGTCAACCTTCCACTAACCAACTATACTACCTGGCCAGGGCCAGTATACTTTTCAATGCCAGAATTTCTGTTTGGTTTTTTGAAAATAATTTTTATCTCCTTACTGAGACTTTCTTTTTTTAAAAAAAAATTATTTATTTATTTATTTTTAGACAGAGGGGAAGGGAGAGAGGAAGAGAGAGAAACATCAATGTGTAGCTGCCTCCTGCAGACTCCCTACTGGGGACCTGGCCCACAGCCCAGGCACGTGCCCTGACTGGGTCTCAAACCAGCAACCCTGTTGTTCTCAGGCCAGCTACGTCAGCCAGGGCATTACTGAGACTTTCTACTTGTTAATTCGTGGTTGTCGTATTTCTCTTTAATTCTTTTTAAACATGGTTTTTCTTAGTTCTTTGAATGTATTTTAATATTCTTGTTTTTATTTTTATTTTTTTAAGGTTTCTTTAATTTATCTTTAGAAGGAGTAGAAGGGAGGGAGAAAGAGAAGAAAGAAGCATCAGTGTGTGGTTGCCTTTCACGCGCCCCCACCCTGGGGTCCTGGCCCACAACCCAGGCATGTGCCCTGACTGGGAACTGAAGTTGAAACCCTTTGGTTCACAAGTCCATGCCCAGTCCATTGAGCCACACCAGCCAGGGCCTTGTTTTTATTTTTAAGTAAATCTTCTTAGGAGTTACTCTCTCTGTGGAGCTAAGCGATCAGATAATGATCATGCCCAAATGCTTCTGCCAGTGGGTCTGTGAGAATAGAGGAGCACACTCGAAGTTCAGGCTGTTGTACAGTCAGCCCAGCTGGTGCTTTCCCCTGGGCACTTTGAATCTCAGTGTTGTCCAGTAGCATAGGCCCTCTTTGGCCTGATCTGTACATACAGTGACAGGCTCCCCCACGAACCTTTGCCCCAACTATGGTTACAGCCTCAGGCTAGTACTTTGGCTCTCCTCAGCTCAAGGATCTCCATGATATCCCCTGCACAGACAACTCTGCTCACTGCTCCAGACTGAGCGAGTCTTCATCTGCAGGAAAGAAGCTGCCATCTTGACAGTCCGCCTTGCCCTGGCCAGTTTAGGTGGGGGGCGGGGGGTGGGGGGGGGTGGGACACGACGGCCTCAAGCCAGAACACCACTGATTTTCACTGTTCTTACTCAAAAGTTCAACAGTTTTTCCAGGTGTCAAAGTTTCTCATGATGTTGTACCCCTTTGGTAGAGTTCCACAGTGCTGAATTGGTTGTTTTGTTAATTTTGTTCAGTTAAATTTTTGCCATTTGGAGGAACAATTTGTCAAACTCCATAACTGACCAAAACCAGAAATCTCTTCCTTCACTTTGATACTCAAATTATTTCTGATTTGCTTATTTGGAGCCCTTCCAATTGGCTTATATATCAGGTAACAGTTTTGAAGGCTTCATTTTTGCTTCAGAAATCTATGTGATGCGTCGAAATATAAGGGTTTTTGTGTGTGTGTTTGTTTTTTACCATTTTCTTTGAGTTCCATTATTTTTAGAAATTCAGAAAGGAAAGTAATTGTAAAATTTTTTGCTTGGGGTAAACCAGATGGCAGAAACTTTGTTCTTAGTCATAAAATGAAATAGTAAGTAGTGTCTACATACTTATTTTCTCAGAAAGACAGAATCCATTGATGTAATGGATGCAGTTGGAAGCAATATTGTGGTCAGCACAAGAACTGGGGAGGTGATGAGGATTCTGCCAAGAATGCATGAGGACATCAATGAGGAGTGGATCTCTGACAAAACCAGGTATGTGCTACACTGTTTTCCTTTTGCAGTAGATTTAAAGGGAACTTTATAATTTAGTTTTAAAGAACTGTCTTTTGTAGTTGCAAATTAATATTAAAATCTGAACTACTTACATAGAGAATTGGACAAAACTGATACTCATAGTCCTAGATCTGTCGCTGGTTTTCATGTTAACTTGGAGAAATATTTTTTCCTTCTAAATGGAGAAATTGAAGTAGATGAAGATACTCAGTTGGTTCATTGGAGAAAAGACGATAAATATAAGTTACAGTTTGTACAACATAATTTTTTAAATATATTTTATTGATTATGCTATTATAGTTGTCCCATTTCCTCCCTTTATTCTCCTCTGCCCTACACACCCCCTCCCACCCACATTCCCCCGCCCCTTTAGTTCATGTCCATGGGTCATACATATAAGTTCTTTAGCTTGTACTTTTCCTATATTACTGTTAACCTCCCCTTGTCTATTTTCTGCCTACCATTTATGCTACTTATTCTCTGTACCTTTTCCCCCTCCCACTCCCACTTCCCTATTGATAACCCTCCATGGGGTCTCCATTTCTGTGGTTCTCTTCCTCTTCTAGTTGTTTGCTTAGTTTGCTTTTATTTTTTTTAGGTGTGGTTGTTAATAACTGTGAGTTTACTATCATTGTATTGTTCATATTTTTATCTTCTTTTTCTTAGATAACCCCCTTTAACATTTCATATACTAAGGGCTTGGTGATGATGAACTCCTTTAACCTGACCTTATCTGGGAAGCACTTTATTTGCCCTTCCATTCTAAATGAAAGCTTTGCTGGATAGAGTGATCTTGGATGTAGGTCCTTGTCTTTCATGACTTGGAATACTTCCTCCAGCCCCTTTTTGCCTATAAGGTCTCTTTTGAGAAATCAGCTGACAGTCTTATGGGAACTCCTTTGTAGGTAATGGTTTCCTTTTCTCTTGCTGCTTCTAAGATTCTATCTTTATTTTTAATCTTGGATAATGTAATGATGTACCTTGGTGTGTTCCTCCTTGGGCTCACCTTCTTTGGGACTCCCTGAGCTTCCTGGATTTCCTGGAAGTCTATTGCATTTGCCAGCTTGGGGAACTTCTCCTTCATTATTTGTTTATATAGGTTTTCAATATGTTGCTCTTTCTCTTCCCCTTCTGGTACCCCTATAATTCAGATGTTGGAATGTTTAGTGATGTCCTGGAGGTTCCTAGCCTCTCCTCATTTTTTCTTGAATTCTGATTTCTTTATTCTTTTCTGGTTAAATATTTCTTTCTTCCTTCTGGTCCACACTATTGATTTGGGTCCCAATTTCCTTTCCATCACAATTGGTTCCCTGTACATTTTCCTTTATTTCACTTAGCATAGCCTTCATTTTTTTTTCCATCTAAGTTGTGACCAAATTCAACCAGTTCTGTTAGCGTCCTGATTACCAGTGTTTTGAACTGTGTATATGATAGGTTAGCCATCTCTTCACTGCTTATTTGTATTTCTTCTGGAGTTTTGATCTCTTCTTTCATTTGGGCCATTTTTTCTTTTGCCTCAGCATGCCTGTTACTAGTTAGGGGTGGAGCCTTAGGTGTTCACCAGGGCGGAGCAACCCAGTTACTGGGCTTTGATGCTGTATGTGGGGCAGGGGTCAGAGAGGGAACAATGGAGCTTGCTCTGCTCTCTGTTGGTTTTTCGTCACTTCCCCCGCTTCTCACAAGCAAAGTGGGCCCTTCTGGTGCTGATTCCCGGGTGGGTGGGTTTGTGTATGTTCTAGGACCCTGTGGGTCTCTTTAGTGAACTCTCCTGTGAGGCTGGGAGTTGCTCCTGCCATCCCCCGTAGGTGTTTTCAGTCAGTGATTTGAGGCTTTACTTCCCTGCGCTGGAGCTCTGGGCCTTGCAGTCTGTCTCATTCCCCGATTGATCCTTCTGGTTTATTTTCATGTGAGTGTGGGACCGCTGGCTTCACTAGCTGCTGCCTTGCCTCAAGTCCTCTCCGCCCAGCTTCCCTTCTTGCCCTTCTTACGGTCTGGATGAATGTTTCTTCTTTAACTGCTTGGTTTTCAGACTTCCATACAGTTCGATTTTTTGTCAGTTCTGGTTGGTTTTTGTTTTTAAATTGTTGTTGTCCTTTTGGTTGTGTGAGGAGGCACAGTGTGTCTAGCTACACCTCCATCTTGGCTAGAAGTATACAACATAATTTTGATAAACTCTCTAGAGGTACTTGGGTTTTATAAATAAAAGTGATTGAGATTTTTCAGCTGTCATATTGTTTGTATTATAATTTGAAGATATTTCAGGTAGCTGAAAATAAGTTATCAGGAGGCAAACTTTTCAGATGGAGTTTTAGTTTTTAGTTGATATTCACAAAATACTTATTAGTTCATCTCCATAAAAACTTGGGATTAAAAAACTTGTATTAAGATGTTTGTGATCACAGTGGATACTTTAACCAATACTGTGTTTAAATAACATTTCTTTTAGATTTTAAACTTGAAAATTTTAGTTGCCTCTACAGCAAGATCCCACAAATGGTGTCATTTCTGTTACCTAGATTTGCCTATGATGGGCTGAAACGTCAGAGACTTACCGAGCCAATGGTCAGAAACGAAAAGGGGCTCTTAACCTACACCTCCTGGGAGGACGCACTCTCTCGTGTAGCTGGAATGGTAATACGTGGAGATGTGGAATGGATAGTATTGGGGATTTTCAAAGGATAGCTTTGCAGTGAAGAAGGGATCTGCATTTCTTCACTTCTTTGCTTTTACCAAGATTGTCTTTGACAAACATTTATTGAGAACTGTATGCCAGATGTCATGCTAGATGTAGGAATAGAGATTGCTCACATCTCCCACATTTCCCTTGAAGGGAAAGATGTGTAAGTAGGCAGTTACAATGCTGCCGTAGGTAGTTGTGCAGGAAGTGATGTATGAAAGAACATGTGGGGGGGTGCCTAACCAGAGCCAGCGTATCAGGGATATCTTCCTAGAGGAGGTGACTTCTCAGGCAGAATTAAAGAATTTAATTTTGCTACCTTACGAGAGCAAAAATGGAAGGAATGGCTTCCCAGTCAGAAAAGGACAACAGACATAAAGAAAGGGCCTTAGGGAATGACAGATGCTTGCAGAGAAGTTGTATTTAACTATAACTCCTTGTCTTTATCCTCCAGACCTCATTTTGAGACTCTTTTGTTCCTAATTTAAAACAGTTTCTCTCCAAGCTGGTGGTGTTAGCCTTGGCACCGCATATACCTCTGCTTCTCACTTTCAGATTAATTGATAATGGGTGTAAAACTTTTTTTATTAATTCCCACCTGATGATATACTTAGTGATTCTAAAGAGAGAAGAAGGGAGTGAGAGAAACATCAACCTGTCGCCTCCTACAACAGATTGGGATCAAACCTGCAGTCTTGTGGTGTATGGGATGACGCTGCAGCTGACTTAGCCATCTGGCTAGGGCTGGTAGAAAACTATTAGACATTTGTTTCTGGCCCTGGCCAGGTAGGTCAGTTAGAGTATAGTTACACCAAGGTCGTGGGTTTGATCTCCAGTCAGTGTGTATACAAGAGTCAACCAAAGAATGCATAAATAGGTAGAACAATAAAAATCTATGCTTCTCTTTATCTCTTCTCCCTCCCTCCCCCACTTTCCCTCCCACCCTCCCTTCCCCTCTCTCTCTAAAGTTAAAAAAAAAAAAGTGCATTATTTTTCTACTTGAAATGATAGTTTTGTTTTTTTTTTAATTTTTAGTTACAGTTGAAAGTGATTATTTTATTTTCTGGATAATTCATTGTGGTCTTTGCTGGATGAAAACTTCTTGGTGATATCCTTTGCATTCATTTCTAGTTGCAGAGTTTTCAAGGCAAGGATGTGGCAGCAATTGCGGGTGGCTTAGTGGACGCTGAAGCCCTGGTAGCTCTCAAAGATTTGCTTAATAGAGTGGACTCGGACACCCTGTGCACTGAAGAGATCTTCCCCACTGCAGGGGCTGGGTGAGAAATATGAAGCCACATTGTCTCAGCTTCCTCCCCTGCTCTGTTCTCCCCTCCCCTCCCCTCCCCTCCCCTCCCTTCCCTTTGTAGAAGCCGACACACCTATAGTATCAGTAACTGAAATGTGACCACTTGAGTTCTCCAGCAGGCCCACCAGTTTGTTTTCACATGTAGACCAGAGTCAGACCAGGAGCTCCTGGAGAATCCGTTAAAGTGAACTTGTATTTTTAATTTTGTGTTTCCAGTACAGATTTGCGTTCCAATTATCTTCTTAATACTACAATTGCTGGTGTGGAAGAGGCAGATGTTGTCCTTCTGGTTGGTACCAATCCACGTTTTGAGGCACCACTGTTTAATGCTAGAATTCGAAAGAGGTTGGTAATAATATTCTGGGTTTTTAAATATTTATATAAGAATTTATTTTATACATGATAAATTATTATTTTAGTTGATTTCTAATAGTGTTAGTGGGAGTGAAACTTCAAAAGATTGCCCTGGGGGGTGTGGCTCAGTGGATTGAAGGCCAGCCTGAGGACCAAAAGGTTGCAGGATCGATTCCTGTCAGGGCACGTGCCTGGGTTGCAGGCCAGGTCCCCAGGTGGGGCCCTGTGAGAGGCAACTGATCAGTGTGTGTCTTGTGCAGCAGTGTTTCTCTCTCTCTTTTTCTCCTGTATTCTCTAAAAATAAATAAATAAAATCTTTAAGCAAAAAAACTTCAAAAGATTTTTCTAACAGGTCCATTCCCTCCCATCCCAATCTTTTTGTTTTGTCTCATTTATAATAATTCAGGATGTTTGAAACAGTTTTTGTATATACTATTTTTTGTAATACTGTTCACCCAGATTAACCAATGTTAACATTTTGTCATTTATTATTCTTGTTCTGTATATATATGTGTGTGTGAATATAATTTTCTAAATTATTTGAAAGTAAGGTGTACACTTTACTTTCGAAAATATTGATGCCCCTTTATGTGTAAAAGCTTCTGTGTGGATTTCCTAAGAACAAGGGACATTCTCTTAAATAATCAAGTACTTATTATTGTTACAACACTACCTAATCCACAGTTTATATTCAGATTCTACCAACTTTCCTGTAATTTCTTTTAGAGTAGTTTTTTTCCTGCCAGAATCCAGTCTGTAGTCACACATTATAATTAGCGTCGTGGCTCCTCAGTGCTTTTTTTGTTTTGTTTTGTTTTTGGAAAACAAAGGCCAGTTAATTTGTAGAATGCGTCTCAATTTTTTTACATCTTAGAGATGTATGAATAGGTCAACCCTATAATTTATTGTCTAAACTGGGACACTGTTGAGAGTGAAACGGGGGATTGTTAATGACTCCAGGATGACAACTGAAAACCAGCACTTAACTCAGACTACTCAGAACATGTGGTCACCACATTTATAACTGTTTTAGGAGGAGGGTCCATAGTTCCATGCCATATAGATTAAACATGAATCATATAGCTTATTTTCATAAAATATGTTTAAGTGACTTTAGTGACTAATTAGGAGATAACTTGTGTAAATATGGAAAAATAAAACTACAGATTATCCTGAAATTAAAGTCTTTGTTTATAGCTGGTTTATAGAGTTAGCATTTTTGCACAGAAAATCGGTTCATTGAATTACCTTTGTGTGTACTTCTGCAACACTTTATTTGAAAGGTACACAATAAAGTGCATCTGTTAAGGTTAAATGTCCTACTAGGGCTTTGATGGTTTTATTTATTTATTTATTTTTAGGTTTTATTATTTATCATTAGAGGGGAAGGAGAGAGGGAGAGAAACATCAATGTACAGTTGCCTTTCATGCGTTCCCTGCTGGGAAGTAGCCTGCAGGGAACTGGGCTGCAACCCAGGCATGTGCCCTGACTGGGAATCAAACCACGATCCTCTGGTTCGCAGGCCTGTGCTCAATCCACTGAGCTACACCAGCCAGGGCTGATGGTTTTAATATTTTGTAACACCTAGCATTCATTAGGCCAATGACTTAGTAATCTAGTTCTAAAAAGTTTGTTGTTTTTTGTTTCAGCTGGCTTCATAATGACTTAAAAGTGGCCCTTATAGGCAGCCAAGTGGATCTCACTTACAGATATGACCATCTGGGAGATTCCCCCAAAATTCTTCAAGACATTGCTTCCGGTAGCCATCCATTCAGCCAGGTGCTCTCAAGTTACCTATATCTACTCTTGTTGATTTTTAAATATTATTTTAAAATTTTCATGTTTTTGCGATAATAATATGCAATTGTCATTAAAAATTACAGCAATATAGACAAGATTATGGAAGAAAGTAAAACATTCAAAATTCCACCACCCCAAACAACTGTTGATAAAATATCATAATCATCTCTTTGTTCCTCTACAGAGCAAGATAGATGAATACACAGGCAAACAACAACAAAAAATGAGATGATACTATATATGCTATTTTTATTTACCAGAATTTAATTTTACTTAATATTATCAGAAAAGAAATGGAAATGTAACTGACAGGATTAAACTTGAACCTTCAATGAAGTCTTTATTTCAAGAGTTAATTATACCTAAAAAATTTTACTTGTTTTTTTTTATTATTGAGTGCTTTATTTCCATTCATTTCATTGCTGTCTGTAGAATAGAGTCTTTTATTTCTTATTTTTTCAAGAGGGGCTCATTGGTGTTCTATTCCTTGAGTTCTTGCTTGCTTGAGAATGAATGTCTAGTATTGTAAAGAGAGCTTTAGCGGGTAAAAAGATCCTGGTCACACTTTTTTCCTTCTTTAAACTTTATGAACTCCGTATCGCTTGTTACTGTGGAGAAGCCTGAAATCAGCTGTATTTTCCCCAACCCTCTCCTAATTTTTTTTCCCTGTCTACATACTTTTTTTTTTTTTTAATTTTTTTTGCTCATCAGTTTTCTTTTTCTTTTTTTTTTTAAAGATTTTATTTATTTATCTTCGGAGGGGAAGGAGAGAGGGAGAGAAACATCAATGTACGGTTGCCTTTTGTGCGTCCCCTGCTGGTAGTTAGCCTGCAAGGAACCGGCCTGCAACCCAGGCATGTGCCCTGACTGGGAATCGAACCGCGATCGTCTGGTTCGCAGGCCCACGCTCAATCCACTGAGCTACGCCAGCCAGGGCTACTTTTTCTTGATAATATATTCTTGATTCTTCATCCTTGACATTTAGTTATTTCACCAGAAACTGTCTTAATGGTGGTGGTTCTCTATCCCTTTTGTAATCTGACATGGTGTGCCTTTCAGTGGGAAGATTCAGGGTTCTCTTTACTTTAGGATTTGTGTGTGTGTTTGTGTTGGGGTGATGATTTTTAAAAATTGTGAGGAGTTTTTCTTTTTCACGCAACTGTGGTCCCAGAGATGACAGATGGTGCCGCTTCCCAGGCTGTCATCAAGGAGGGGCCTTCTCGCTTTGCTGCCCTCCCTGTGTTTGATCCCTCGAGCGTTGGCGTGGGCTTCTCCCCATGGTTCCAGTGGCTTCATTTATAACCTCAGGTGTATGTAAGAAGAAAGTCAAGTGCAAAGGGGCGAGACAGCCAAGTTCTATTTGTTTGGAATAGGAAAAGCTTATTGTGATTATAGTAATCAAAAAGCTTTTAAAAATATTTAGTGTCTCCCTTGTATCTCTAGTTCTCATCCCCAGGCTTCAGAAGATGATTAGTGTTCTTCAGGAAAATTTGCTTCGGTAATAGATTCAAATGTGTGGTTTTTTAAATTAAATAATTCTTTTCCCTTAATCAAGAACTCAATGATGCAGATACTGGATGCCCTTTTCTCTCTTTTTCTGTCATTTTTTTCTTTTGTTGTTTTTCAGTTTGTTTTCTGTAATTTTCTAGAGAAATTACAGAAGATTTCTGTTTCTGTATTTACGGTCCTGTTTTATTGTGTTTTTTACTATTTCTGGAATGGTTTTCTTACCTAATTTCTTTCCCAGTTCTTTTATGAGTTCTTTATTATATGATACTCTTTATTATGTTACTTATTTGAACTTTGTTTTTAAGTGAAAAAAGAGTGTGTTGTTTTTCATTGTTTGAGGCTGTTGAAAACTTTCTCTGAACTCTTCACATTTCCTTGGGAAATGCCTCTTGCGATGAATGGCCTCCTTTTCGTAGTATGTAGGGGTGGGTAATTCTCGTGCCGATTCTTGGATTGGGGCCATCTGTTTATTGAAGAATGATACAGAGGATGGGCGGGAGGGTGAGCTATGTAGACTACAGCTTTACTTCTGATTTTTCCTCCTCCACCAAATCTCTCGTTTCCTTTGCTCTTGGGATGCACCCCCTCTTAGTTGTTGGCATTCAGGAAGTTACTGTGGTTGAAAGAAACTGCATTGTGATCTAGAATTCACTGCTTTTCCCACCACATCCTCCCTGCCTGGAGCGTGGTAAGTAGATAGAAAACATTAGGCATGGCACCTTAGCCTGATTTCTCCTACCACGTGGCACCACCTGGATCTCTCTAGGGAACATCCCCCAGTTTTTCTCGGACCTACCCGTAGTCATTCTGAGCAAAGGGTATTGGGCTAGGACTTTGATTCCCACTGCTTACTTCAGACAGTAGTGTTGGATCTGGTACTCGTTTAACCATTTCACGTAGCACTGGCAAGACGTGGTGATTAAATTTGGCTATACGCATGTCTGTAGGTTGGCTGACTAAAACTTCTGGACAACATATTGTAGGTGCAAACTTGGTTAAGTTTAGTTTGCTTGTTTTTTTAATCAAAATATATTATTTTAAATAGGTCCTAAAGGAAGCTAAAAAACCTATGGTGGTTTTAGGCAGTTCTGCACTCCAGAGAAATGACGGGGCAGCAATTCTTGCAGCTGTCTCCAGCATTGCTCAGAAGGTTCGGACGAGCAGTGGCGTTGCTGGTGACTGGAAGGTTATGAATATCCTGCACAGGTGTGTTGGGTAATGTGTAGTGTAACACAAAGTTCAAGTAGTTTCATGTATGTATGTATCACATTGTCATGTTTAGATTTCCAAACAGCTTATTTAACATTAGCTCAGTAGCTGGTATGAAATAGAGACCTTTACTATCTGTATGAGAAAAACCCAGGATAATAAATAATACTAAAAATATCCAAAATAGCAGTAAGTGCTGAGAAAATCTTGAAAATCTGTACCAGTATAACTTGTTTCAAAAGTTGCAACAAGTCTTTGGTTATATGGTGGATATGTAAGCTAACATGAGAATATATCTGAAGGAAAGTTTTTTGCTGACTATATTAATAATGCAAGTTTAAGAAAGTTTTAAAGAGAAGAAAGTATACAAAATAGAAATTATTCTTATTCCACTATTTGTAGATAATTACTGTTGTTATTTTTTATAGCTTTCTAGAAAATTGATTTAGAGAGAAACATTGATTTGTTGTTCCTCTTATTTATGCACCCATTGGTTGACTCTTGTATGTGCCTTGACTGTGGATCAAACCCACAACCTTGGCACATTGGGACGATGCTCTAACCAACTGAGCTACCTGGCCAGGGTACCATTGGTATTTTGGTGCACTTTTGTCTGGCCTTTGACGTCCTGTGCAAATGTTTTTTTAGTTATATAGATGAAATCAAGCTGTATAAAAGTTTGTCCTGATTTTGATTGATTTTCGTTAACAAACAAAAATTTCTTCCTGTGATTAGAAATTCTTTATAAATACAAACTGTAGTGGCTATTTCATATCATGAATAACTGCATTTTAGTCATTTCTTCTTACCATGTAAATTGATGCTTGCCTTTATAAATTGTGCAGTGATACACAGATACTTCTGCACTTTAGATTATTTCCTTAGGGTACGTTTTTAAAACTAGAACTGTTGGGGCAAACAGGATAAACATTTTTGACGTTCTTAATGTGTATTTCCAAATTGTTTTAGAAAGGTTGTACCATTTGTATGTCAGTGAATCAGTTTTCCCATGTCATATAATTCTTTCTACCTTAACTATTATATTTTAGATTCTTCAAATTTTTTTAAGGATTGGACTAAATAGCTTTTTAACTATAATAGGTACATATTTTTAAATTAAAAATGTTCAAATGCATTTTAAATGTTCGTTTCAATATTAATATTTCTCTTACTGGTTTCATTTAGCATTGGAGATGATCATATAAATATTTTTTAAACTTAATATTTTTACATAGAATTTACTTTCATTGACCCCTTCTAGATCCTTTCTAGGCACAGTTGTTACTTATTTTTAATTTACTTTTGCATCTGTCTTTATTCATATAGTTGTTTCTTTTTTCTGAATGAGTACTAAATTAGTAGCTTTTATTTTTAATTCCTGAATGTCTGACAGTGTTTTTCTGGGTCCTTCTCACAAAGGACCAGTAGGCTAGATACAGAGATCACTGTCTCTTCCTTTAACAGCCAGTGTTGTTCACCCATTCTTTCATTTGGTATTTGGAGAGGATCTCATTTGGTCTGTTTTGTCTCTGACAACCTGGTTTTATACATGTACATGTGCCTGTCTCCCTGCCCATCATTTGTTTTGTTTTGTTTTGTTTATTTATTCACTTCTAGAGAGGGGAAGGGAGGGAGAAAGAGAGGGAGAGACATCAATGTGTGGTTGCCTCTCGCCCACCCCCTACTGGGGACCTGGCCCGCAACCCAGGCATGTGCCCTAACCGGGAACTGTACTGGTGTCCCTTTGGTTCATAGGCTGGCACTCAATCCACCGAGCTACACCAGCTAGGGCTGGGTTTCTTATTTTTAATTTTAAGAAAATTCTCCTAGAATATAACTGGGTGACACTCATTTGTCATTACTTTTGCCTGGGAGTATCATAGATACTCTCCTTTTTTAAATGAAAAAAATGTTTTCTTTTAAGTTCAGAAACCCCTTGTTGGTTTATATTGTTATTTGCTTTCATACAGAAGCTTCTATTTGCTATGCATTGGTTGGCCCTTCAGATGTTTGGCTCTTATAAAAATTTTTCTCACTACTTCTTCTATGTGTTTGGAGAAAATTCCTTAAATTATCTTCTGTTATTTTGTAAGTTTTCATTCTGGAGATCACTGACATGATTGTAATTTTTAATTTATTAACCTCGTTTTTTATTTTAGTTTAGTTTAGTTTTATTTATTTAATTCTTATTCAAGTACAGTTTTCTGTTTTATATTCCATTTTATTTTATTCTTATAATGGTATCTTATCACAAGATGCTATTTTCAGTGGAAGTTTACTGTAGTGAAAACATGAAACATCTTAAAACTTGTCTTACAGTAGGTCTATTTCAGAGTAAAGCACGTTTTCTAATTCGTGGAGAGTCTTTTATTTATTTACCTTTTTATTGGTTGATTGGGGGGAGAGAGGGAGAGAGAAACTGGATTTGTTGTTCCACTTATGCATTCTTTGGTTGCTTATTGTATGTGCCCTGAATGGAGATCGAACCGGCAACCTTCGCATATGGGGATGACGCTCTAACCAACCTGGCAAGGGCCTAATTTTTGAAGAATCTTTCAGTTGCCCCTGTAGTTCTGTTGTTTACTGATCATTTTCCTAGGAGAAAACTTACGCTTACTCAGTTTATTTTCTAAGATGAGGTGGGCTCTTTCATAAGTGAGTGTGAGTCTGCCTGGATCTTTGAGAGCCAGACAGACTTAAGGCTTGGAGTGAAGGAAATTAAGACAAAAAATACTGTGTACATGGCAGGAGAGGAAAGGGGAGCTTAGTTTTTAAATTGGAAAATATGATGCCTCTACTGTTCATTTTAAAGATAGGTTTGGCTGCTCTGGGTCTTTGGCATTCCATACAAATTTTAGGATCAGTTGGTCAGTTACTGCAAAGGATTCAGGTATGATTTTTAATAGGGATTGTAATGGACCTAGAGGTCAGTTTGGGGAGTATTGCCATCTTAACAATGTTGAGTCTTCTAATCCATAAATTTAGGGTGTCTTTCTATTTATTAATGTCTTTAATTTCTTTCAAAGTTATTTTGTAGTTTTTGTTATATAAATCTTTTGTTAAAGAGATCTTTTGTACTTCTTTTGTTAAGTTTTTACCTAAGTATTTTTTTTAATTTTTTTTTTTTAAGAATTTTTAAAGCCTTTCACTTTTGCCTTGGCTGGTGTAGCACCGATCTGTGAAGCAAAGGTTCACCGGTTCGATTCCCAGTCAGGACACATGCCTAGGTCCTCCTAGTGGGGGACATGTGAGAGGCAAGCACACATTGATGTTTCTCTCCCACTCTTTCTCCTTCCCTTCCCCTCTCTCTAGAAATAAATAAGTAAAATATTTTTTAAGTCTTTCACTTAAAAAAAAAGATTTTATTTCTTTTTTGAAAGAGGAGAAGGGGAGGAGAAAGAGAGAGGTAGAAACATCGATGTGGGAGAGAAATATCAATTGGTTGCCTCTTATACATGCCCCGACAGGTGAGTGAACCACAGCCTGGGCCTGTGCCCTGACTGGTAATGGAAGTGGAGACCTTCCCCTTTGCAGGATGCTGCCCAACCACCTGAGCCAGACGGTCAGGGCTGCCTAAGTATTTGTTCCATCAGAGAGTTTGCCAGCAACAGCGTCTAGTGGGAGTTGGTCTGAACTGTCTTTATCCCTTAACAAATAGGTAAAAGACCAATAAGCTTTATATAGCATAAGTCCTCAGAATGGCTACTATTTCTAGAAACAAATTAATAATAGGAAATTAGACCAAAGACTTAACAGTTGTTCAAGGTACTCATAGTTATTATAGAATTCTCCTGAAAAAGATTTTCTGTTCATGAGCGTAATAAAAAAAAAAGAGTAATACATGTTCACAGAAAAAATTCCGTAAAGACATACACCATTGTGCTAATTATCGTTTCCTTAGCATTACAGTTTTATGAGTTGTGTTTAAAATTTATCCCTTTTGGTTTTCAAAATCATCTGATTTTTCTCTAATTGACTGTCTTATCAGGTGTTTTATGCTTACCTGTAATGAATAAGGATCAACTTAAAACCATGGAATTGGTAGAAAGTTTTCAGAATTATGTTATTAAATATTATCTAATGAGGAAACAAGATGTGTCATAAGCATCTTGTTTCTTCCCACTCGTAGAACAGGAGAAGACTGTCTGGTTTTGACGTGTTTTAAATGGGTAAAAAGGTGAGGGAAGGTTTTTGACAGGATTGAATAGAAAAGAGCCCAGTGATAACATTTAACTTTTTATAGTGAAAACACTGTATGTATGCTAAAAATCCCTAATTTTACAGGATTGCAAGCCAAGTAGCTGCTTTAGATCTTGGCTATAAACCCGGGGTGGAAGCAATTCGAAAGAACCCTCCCAAAGTGCTCTTTCTCCTAGGAGCAGATGGAGGTTGTGTCACTCGACAGGATTTGCCAAAGGATTGTTTCATTATTTATCAAGGTAGGTAGCGTCTGTGACACCAGAAACAAAAGAGAATAGTACACTGTGTATAGTAGAAACTGTACAGCAAGTATTTAGTGGATTGAATGTTTTCCATTCAGGGGCTTCCCACGCACACCCTCCCAATGTTTTTAAAAGCCAGATTATAGGTTTTATTTGTTTTGTAATTGATATTGCTCTTAAGAATTATTACTTGATGTTATTAACAGAATTAGAAGTAACCTAAATGCTCCCAGTAACAGGAATGGTTAAATTATAGTTTATTTATGCAATTAAATATATAACATTAAAATTCAACTTTTCAAAGAAATAGTGTAAAAAGTTACAAATCATGAGTCCTGTGTTACAGGACTTTAATGAATTAATTATATTTAACAGTACTACTTGGGCTTTTTATGTTTGACTCATTTTCTTGAATTCTCATTCATTGTAAATGTAACCAAGTTTCCCTGGAATAAGTGGAGTCCAAAGATTCTTGGATATTTTACAGAGAAAGTGTTATATAACTTCAAACTTCATTTTACACACAAACACCATAAATTTATCATTGGCTTTTCATGGCACAAAAAAGCATTATATACTAGTTTGTGCCTTTGGTTTGATCAGGTTTAACCAAAATGCATAAGCTGAAATCCTATTTCTATTGTAGTCCTATCCAGAGATAACTATTGGTCGTGGTTTTGATATGCATGTTTCATACATTTGCCTATGCATAGACAAACAAGTTCACAAATGAGACCAAACTTCGTATGTTGTTAAAACTTTCCTTTAACTCACATTCCCCCCTCCAACAATTTTGCTAAACTATTAATGGGTGAGACTCTTTCAGTGTAACCTTTTCGGTATTATTACTGTCGTATTCATGTGTACGCTTTTTGTTCCTCCACCACTGGAGTCCACTTTACCAGATTTCACTGATGTTCATCTGAGTTTTTTCTCTTTGTAATCAAGAGAAATAATATACGGTGCCTGCCTCCCCATTATATATGTGTGTATGATACGCATATTTGTGCACTTGCAAACAATAATCTGGGAATATACATACCATGTACTTTAATAGTAATTTTCTTTGGGAAAGGAGTTGAATTGTAGGCAAGGTGGGCTTTAATTTTTATTCCAACACTTCAGTACTATATTGTTTTAATTTTTAAAACACTTAAAATTAAAAAAATGGAATTTTAAAAGGTTGTACACTGTGTTCACATAATAGTAACCTAATCAGTTTTTTATTAAAATGTAGGTTGCTATTTTCCATCTTTTCACAGGCCATCATGGTGATGTTGGAGCTCCCATAGCTGATGTTATTCTCCCGGGCGCTGCTTACACAGAGAAGTCTGCCACTTATGTCAATACTGAGGGCCGAGCTCAGCAGACTAAAGTAGCAGTGACACCTCCTGGCTTGGCGAGAGAAGACTGGAAAATTATAAGAGCCCTCTCGGAGGTATTTGTTCTTGGTGATGCTGTTAATGGGATATTTGACATGTTAGCTTGTCAGAAGGGCTTTCAAAGTCTAGGATGATGCAAGTCTAAACTGCAAAGATGATTTGAATATTTGATTGCTGTAGGAAAAATGTGTTTTAAAAATGGGGATTTGAAATTGGTATTTTGATTTTTGACTTGTCTTTTGATGTTTCTTTTAACTCATTTTACTGTAAAAAGAATCATTATGAGATTTAAAATAGTAGACAATTATCTCTAAACTTTATATATGAGGGGTGACCCAAGGAAAACCCAGAATTATTTTGTGGAGGGCAGGCCCCTTGTAGTACAGGTTTACCTCGGTAGGTGAGTGTTCTAGGAACCCATCTGTACCAGTGTGCCAGTGTACCAGCCATTGCTGTGAGGCTAGGGTCAGCTTCAGTGAATTTTTTTGAAGACTTAAGTATTTGCCCATTTCATAATGGGTGATTTACAAGTGCACCTGACATACCGTGCTGAATGTTCAGCAGTTTTTGACCAAAAACAACATGACCTCCCACCCTCCCTATTCATCCGATCTTGCCCCAGGCAACTTTTTTGTTGGTTTGTTTCACGGGATGAAAAAAGTCCTCAAAGGGAAACATTTTGCCATTGTGGAATAGATTAAACAAAAAATGGCAGAAGCACTAAAAGGCATATCAGTGACTTTAAAAACTGTTTTGAGCAGTGGAAAAATGTCTCAATGACTGTATTGCATCAAATGAAGAGTACTTTGAAGGTGACTAAAGTTTAAACGTGTAATAAATACCCAAATTTTCATAAATATATTCCTGTTTTTTTTGGGTGGTCATCCCTCATATGATCAATAACATGTTAGTAGAAGCATTCATATTTAGCATAGCATTATCTCTTTACTCATTTACTTTATAATTAGTCTGTTTTCTAAAGATAAATTACTAATGTACTGACAGTTATGTATGAATTAGTGGAATTTTTGACTAGTCATTTTCCCTTGTTAACTATGTGCTTAATATATACACTAATGGACACCAGTAGATTTTTCAGTAGTACTGCATTATTTTTCCATACTGCAGGTACATACAGGGATGAGCAAAGTAGGTTTATAGTTGTGAATATGTGAAACAGAGTTTACACTTGTATTATTATTAAGTTATTTTCCATATCAACCATAAACATAATTTTGCCCACCCCTGTCTTATTTGAAAATTTTAAATATTAAAGCTTTATATCAATCTCTGGGCCCTGATATGGTATAGATTGCAGGTATAACTCTTCCATATGATACTCTGGATCAAGTAAGGAACAGATTGGAAGAAGTCTCTCCTAATCTCGTTCGATATGATGACATTGAAGGAGCCAATTATTTCCAGCAAGCAAGCGAGCTCTCTAAGGTAAAAACTTATCCATATGCAGCTTTCATAGTAGTGTATCATTTAGTGTAACAAAAGTAGTTTTTAATACTGTTACTGCTCTCTTATTCCTTTTTTGCAGCTAGTGAACCAGCAACTTCTTGCTGATCCCCTTGTGCCCCCTCAGCTGACAATAAAAGACTTCTACATGACAGGTACGCAGTTGTCAGCATGACTGCCAGTGTGGGAGGTGGTGGGGAATGAGGTCACCTCATTTAGCATTAGGATTCCACTCTGTTAGTGGTAGTATTTGATATTTTTAGTCTTTGAAGGTTTTTAAAACATCAGAACTAATATAATTCATATTGCCTCATTTTACTATAATTTTTTTCTGAAATATAGGCAGAGCTTGAAAATTCAAGAAAAATTAACAGATTTCAAGTGTAAAATTTTACTATTGTATGTAAAATCATTGTGTAGCAGTTTAGGGATAATTTCTCTGGGAAGGTTTTCCTGAGAATTACAGTGGAAGAATCAAAATACTTCAGTGGTAAAACATGTTAAATGCTGCTTCTGATATAAATTGTTAGGAATGTTTTTAAGGAATGCAGACTAAGTGAAACTCTGTAATCTCACTATCCAGAAATAATTATATTTATTTTTTTTAACATTTTGGTCAATCACTGAGGAATATATACATGAATTGTTTATTTTAACAAAAACTGAGATTATTCAGTTACTATGGGTTTTTTGATAGCTTTTGAAATATAATTCATATCACCATAAAATTCACCCATGAATTTAGTGGATTTTAGTACATGTTGTGACCATTTTTTCAATAACTATTTTACATACTTTCATACTTTTCCTGTCTTTACTACTTTTCTGTAACATGTTTCCTGGCTGCACACTGGCATACTGTTTGTGTACAATTATTTACTATTTCTTTCCCTCTCCCCTTCCCTTCCCCTCTCTAAAGATAAATAAATAAAATCTTTTTAAAAAAGATTTTATTTATCCACCTTTTTAGAGAGGGGATGGGAGGGAGAAAGAGAAAGAGAAACATCAATGTGTGGTTGCTTCCTATGTGCCCCCCACCAGGGACCCGGCCCACAACCTACGCACATGCCCTAGACTAGGGATCGAACCAGCAGCCCTTTGATTCGCAGGCCGGCACTCAACCACTGAGCCACACCAGCCAGGGCAACTATGTGCTTTTTTAAAGCTGGGTTCTCTAAATGCATTTTTCCTAATACCTTTCAGATTCAATCAGCAGAGCCTCACAGACAATGGCCAAATGTGTGAAAGCTGTCACGGAGGGCGCCCAGGCAGTGGAGGAGCCATCCATATGCTGAGACTGCTGGGAGCCCAGTTTCGTCACAGATACTTAATGGACAGTTATGTAGGAGTGATCTCTTAGAGGTTTATCTCTTTAAAAAATCATCGGAAGGATGGAATATTTAAGGTTCTACCATGCCCATTTGGAAATAATATTGCAACTATCAAAGAACTTTGAGGTTCCAAAAAATTTACGTATTGTGTGTAAACATTAAATAGTCTAATAAAACATGTATACAGATGCTCGTGTGTAAAAGCGTTGATAATCTTTGTGACAAATACAAAGAAAATCCTTAAAATAAGAATTTTTGTTTATAGATCATTTATGTTTATAAACAGATGAACTAAGTTTCTATTAGGACCTCCTTTTTTCTAGTACCAAAGTAAAGATTTAAGCATTCTGTCAGGCTAGGTACATAAAACATAAAACCATATATGTATCTTGGAAAAGTATAATGATAGCCAGTGACTATTCAGCTTTTTTCTGTAGGCTAAGTAAGCACTTTGGTTTTATATGTATTTTGTTTTGTCCTTGCTCCAACCTTATGAGGTAGTATTATCTCATTTTACAGATGAAGAAACTGCAGTCTAGGACTATGAGGGAGCTTGCCCAAGGCCATAGCAAAAACATCAGGCTCAAGCCTAGTTCTTTGTGACTCCAAAATGCAGTGTTCTTAACTGAATAAATCACATAATTCCCTGCCATTATTACATATTCTATAGGTGGTTACTTCTAAGAATTAGTATTGAGGAAGTTAATGAGTACCATTTTCTGTATTCTCTTGAACATGTTTATATGATGTCATGATGGTTATGTGATATTTTTCTTTGGATAAGAGATCGCACACACACATATACCCCATCTTGGAATGAGGGAGGTCCTAAGAGATATATAATCTGGGTGCTCACTGATGTTTCATATTCGTTATATTAGCACCATGTACAGGTATTAAGTCAAATAAATTATTCCAGTAATAGACAAACTAATTGTGTTCATAATTTTTAACTGTCAAAACAAAAAGGCAATAAAAGTTTTACAGTTAATCTAGGAAATCATCTAAAGCTGGATTAAATCTTTTTCAGAATCTATGTCCAGAATTCTTGTGTTTTCTAATCCTTATTCCTTTGTTTCCTTGATATAAACTCAATTCCATCGATTGTAAGGGAAAGTCATGTCTAATATAAACTCCAGGGTGTTTGGGGTTTTTTTTCCAAGAAACAACATTACCAAGGCTGAAAATAATTAAATAATTAAATCATTTGTCCAAGGTTAACCCAATCAAGGAAATACTGCTGCTACAGACCATCCACCAGGGTTGTGAAAATTAATATTATTTATTATATGCAGAATTCTGCTTATTTTCATTAAAATTTTACCAGTTATAGTAAGATGTAGTGAGTCTGTTGGATCCTAACCCTTAAAAGAGAGCAAAAACGTAAACTAGTGCTATCAGAAGAGAGAAAACTGTGCTCGTGATGGAAAGGGCAGTGAAGGAGGGTAGAGTTACTCATGTGCGTAGAAGGGGCAGGTGGGTTCTTTGGATAACAGAAAGCTTTAGCTAATGTAACCTGGCAGCTTTCCTACTGCCCAAACAAATTACCACACTGCTATTCAGGCTCCCAAGGAGAGGAACTGAAGCAGCTTAGCAACCAAAGCAGTGGTAAGAGGTTTCTTTAAAAAAAATGCTAGCAGTGTCATTCATGACCGCTGTTAAAATGTCACTAGCAAAGTCATTACAGTCCCATTATCAGAGGCTTGGCGTTGCTATGAAGATTGTGGTTTGTGCAGAAGTCGATGCTATACGTGAGTATGACAGACTTTTTTAGGACATAAGGCTGATCCAATCTTAGCATAGCTAGACCTTATGTTTGTGATTGACTCAACTTCTGGGAACAAGTAGATGTGACAAAACAAAGATCTTTTGGAAGAAAAATTGTGTATCTACATATATATGGTGACATTTTATAGAAAGATGAAGATAGCTGATAATTCCCTAATAATTTCTAATAACCAATATTTTTAGGTATCTTAACTATTGCATAGTGCTCTAGTTTGCTTATTTAGTGCAAGAGACAAAAATATTCATGAGAAAACTGACTAGACTTAAATTTTAAGAGAACAAGGATTTCAGAAACAAATACCTTTGGCTTAAAGTGTTTTCTTGCGTTTTTTTTTTTTTAGATTTATTTATTTATCTTTAGAGGGGAAGGGAAGGAGAGAGGGAGAGAGATATCAATGTGTGGGTCCCCTGCCAGGAACTGGCCTGCAACCCAGGCATGTGCCCTGACTGGGAATCGAACCGTGATTGTCTGGTTTGCAGTCTTGTGGTCTTTACCACTGAAAATTTTATGTTTTTAAACACTTTTTTAAAGATTTTTTTTTATTTTTAAAATTAATTAAATTTTTTTGGAGAGGAGGGAGGAAGTGAAGGAAACAATGTGTGAGAGAAACATCAATTGGTTGCCTCTTGCAGACCCTCAACAGGGGGCCTGACCTGGCCCCCACAACCCAGGCATGTGGCCTGGTAGGGAACTGAACCAGTGACCGTTTGATTCTCAGGCCGGTGCTCAATCCACTGAGCCACACCACACCCACAGCACCACTGAACATTTTTGAAGATTAAAGATTGACCTACCTATGAGTAATTTTCAAAATCTTTGACATCATGATATTTTTTAAATAAACTGAAAGGCAATATGTTGGTATTGAAAATATGGTAAATACATGGTCTATGATTAGTGATTAGTTTATAATACTTTATTTGAATTGGTATGTAAAGAGATTATAAGATGAACAATATACTGCTTTCCTTCTTGGAAGCCTATAATGTTGGATCTGAAAAGGGACTGTAGAAAAAAAACCTAATAGTACACATGCAATTTGAAATTGTGGAAGTGTCACGAGTTCGGTTCCCAGTGAGGGCACACGCCTGGGTTGTGGGCCGGGCCCCACTATGGATGAGAGGCAGCCACACATGGGTCTTTCTCTCCTCTCTTTCTCCTCTTCCCCTCTCTCTGAAAATGAATTAAAAAATCTTAAAAAAAATAATTGTGGAAATGGAGACCAGAGAGAATAAGGGGCAAACTGGGGACAGGTTTTGTGGTTGGAAGCAGCTCTTCTGACTTCTCAAAGCCTTAAATTCAACTCCCACATTTATTAAACATTTGCAGGGTATCTACTGTGCGTCAAGTATGATACTATGTTCTAGGACTACAAAGAGAAATTCAATTACATTTGTGGCCTCAAGAAGCTAACCATGTAATAAAAGGTATGTAAACATCAATTACAGTAATGTCATGACGCTGTAATACAGCTGTGTATGTAACACAGTGTTGGCCAGGCTGGACCTGACAAAATGTTTAAACTTACTAATACTCAGTGTTAGCCATTATCTAGGGAAACAGATCTATTCATATACTACATTATCCCACAAAGAAGTTTTTTTCTTAGGTTAGTTGTTTATTTAATTTAGTATTTGTGCATTTTTTTAGACCCAGCAATTCTGTATCCCAGGAATTCATCCTCAAGATAAATACCAGCATGAATTTGCAAAGACATATGGGTAAGAATGCACATTTGCATCTTTTGTCAGATAAATAAAAAATTTAAATGTCTATCAATAGGGGACTGCTTAACATATTTTTAGCACAATCATGAAATAAAATATGCTTATTTCATCTGCAGATGTTTAAAAGAATGTTCCAGGTCTCTACATGGTGAGATGGAAAGAACTTTAAAATATACTAAGAACATTAAATATACAATAATATTTATCTGTATCAACAGGTATGTCTCTGTAAATATAGACTATCTCAGCAGATTTAAAAAACCTCAACTGTGGACCCCTCTGGGTTTTTCAACTAGTGTAAGGAACTATGTAGAGAAAAGGATTTTACACCTGTATCATTTGAAAGTTTTTACAAGACTATCTTGCTTTTCTAATTTTTAAAAAGACATTGTTTAAATGAACATATTGCAAAACAAAACATTTAAGTTGATAAAAACTTAAAAATAGCAAGATACAAAATTGTGTGCTTACTATACATGGTAGGCACCTCTAAGCCTGCTGGCTGGGATTCCACCCTTATGCATCCCCTCTTCTTGATTGGGGGTGGCCTTTTGATTTCATTTAGGGATGTACCTGCTGGGATACGGTTTTAAAAGACTGTGGCTTCAATCCCAGGCTCTCAATTTGTTCCCTCTCAGACCACCACCTGGTGGCCCGTGGAGAAAGGCCGCTGTGTCTGAAGGAGAGACCTACTAGCAACATGTGAGTGAACTGAATCCTCTGACCTCAGTTGAACTGAGATGACTGAAGCCTCAGCCCACAACTTAACTGCAACCCCGTACGTTTCTGAATTCCTTACACACAGAAACTAACATGATAAATGTTGATTTTAGCCACTAAGTTTTGGGTTATTTTGTTCTGCAATAAGAGGTAACCAATATGTTATAATTATAACCTAACAAAAGCACATGACGGCTGCCCACATCCAACGACTAGTCCGTGTCCAAGTATAAAGGCCATCTAGACCCAATGGGGGACAGTTCTGAGGCTGTCACTGACTGCACTGCAGCCCAACTTTCTCCTCTGCCCACACCTGCTTCCTTCCCTTCCTTTTAGGTAGTGACCCCTGGGGAACTCCTTAATAAATATTCTGAATTTTAACTCTGCAGAGTCTGTTACCTGGGGACTCTAATCTGTGACGGCCAACTGCAGTGTTTATGGATCCTCAGTAGCTGCTCCAATTATCACTGTCTCAGCCACCAAGAAGTGGGTGAGGGAGAGGAAGTGTATGTCCAGCATATAATGTTGTATTGACATGACTTGGAAACTGCATTATTTCCACTCACATCCCATAAGCAAGACTTCCTAGCCACAGTCTGCTGTGAGAGAGGAGGGCAGGAAGTACAGCCTCTAACAAGCCAGCCATCTACCTAACTAAGCCACACAGATTCTAGGAGAATGTGTTTTAGTTAGTTCCTGCTGTGTAACAAACCACCCCCAAACTTAGTGGTATAAAACACTAAGATATCAGGGGTCTAAAATACAGGAAGAACACAGTGGAGATATTTGGGGATAACTAATAGGACTGGAGCAGCTCTGGTGGGAAGACTCAGTCCCCCGCTAACTTCCTCGCTCACACATTTGGCTCCTGGGCTGGAATGTTGGGAAGACAAGTTCAGATAGATTATCCTCCAGATCTTCTATTTGTGGCCTATTCAGCTTGACAGTCTCAGGGTAGTTGTACTTAAAGGGTGGTTCAGGGCTCGAAGAGTAACAGCATTCCTACAGACCAAGGAGGAAGCTAAAAGGCTTTTTATGACTTAACCTCGGAAGTTACATAGCACCATTCCCTCTGTACTTTATTGGCCAAGCCAGTCTCGGAGGGGAGGAAACATACATCTTCCCTTTTGATGGGAGGTGGGTCAAAGAATGAACCCCCCAAAGGTAGACAGGGGGACAGTTAGTTCCTGCCATAGGCCCTGTGATTCGTACCACAGTAATGAAGAGGGAGATAGAGAAAAAGAGGCCATAACTAAAATGAAGTTTCTATAATATACCCATTAATCTATCAAAATTTTCTGATTAGCTACCACATAACCCAAGTCTATTGCTTTTGCATCCAATATAGAGTTGGTAAGTCCCCTTTCATATAGGAGATAGAGATGAGGCCTTTAAACTTCTAAATATAGCTGAAGAACCTTGGCACATACAACCGAAATGGCATTAAGGCTATTTACAGGAGGAAATTAGTCTTTATTAGGTTACTTACAGATTCCCCAGCTTGGGTTGCTGTAGGTGGTAAGTGCCAGGTCTGGATGAAGTAGTCTTCCTCGTGGAACACGGTATTATTTCGTGCCACAGTGCGAGCGCGGTGGTGGACCCCGGCGTCTCCCACCGCCACTTGACGGAGTTTACCATACTCCTCGTGGGACAGGTAACTCCGTGCCAGACAGCTAATGTACTATACATTACTAAGATAAATACTTTCTGAAGTAAGAAAAGAAAGTGGTAAGTCACAAGATCAAACCAGGACAGGAACTGAACCTACTGAGATCTTTAAACTCTTCCGAGTCTGGGAATTTCCTCATGTTCCTCAGGGTAGGGCGCCCTAGGCCCATTGTTCTAGAACAGAAGCGTCTGTTTTGCTGCTGGGAAATCCTGGGATAACACTACAAGTCTGAAAGGAGCTGTAAAGCATGACTAAATTTCATTAATTTCAATTTCCCCTGCCAAAAGTAAAGGTCAGCTCTTTTTTGCCTGTTTTTTTTTTTTTCTTTTAAGACTGGAAGCAACCTGGTTTTTATCTGAGTTGTAGCACTGAAGGTATAAAGTTAAATAGTGGAATATGTATTTCCCTGTAGTTCCCCAAACCCAAACTGCAATTCCCATAGAGCATAAAGTAGATACTGTTTGCTTAGTAGCAGGAACTAAACAGCCACACCCCTCCATGGAATGGGACTTGTTTTGTACTGGCAAACCTGGAGGGAATGCGGTATATCCCTGGGCAGTATAGCATTCCCTTGGGAAAGTCGGATCACTAGGCCGGAACTCCTCTGTGTCCACACGCCGGCCTATGACCTCTCCTTGTTTATCCCGCACTTTACTAGCCACCTGTGTATGTCCATCTCTCTGCAGACCTTTTGCTCCCTAAGAGATGGGATGTGTTCCTTGCTCCTTCCACTTTGTAGCTCTAGTGGTTGGCCTCTGATGTTCTTACCACTTACACATAATGTTCATTCCCACTTACACATAAGGCGCATTTTCAACAGGTTAAAATTTGTCCTTGTCATCTCATATATTCTGCACCTTTTCTTCACTGTGACTTGGTATGTAAAATACATTGCCCTCTGGTAAAACTGGAATGATTCTCGCCCAAATATGGAATATGAGGACAAATAACTTGAAAGGGAGTGATTTTAGAAAGGTGTTGTACCCTGTAGAAATCCATTGATTGCCAGAAAAGAGATACCTAATCATTTCTTTTAAAAAAAAAATTTAAAGATTTTATTTATTTATTTTTAGGCAGAGGGAAAGGGAGAAAGAGAGGGAGAGAAACATCAAGTGTGGCTGCCTCTCGAGTGTCCCCCATTAGGGACCTGGCCTACAACCCAGACATGTGCCCTGACTGGGAATCAAACCAGGGACCCTTGGATTCGTAGGCCGGCACTCAATCCACTGAGCCACACCAGCCAGGGCCATAATAATTTCTAATAATATATTTGAATCCTGAGAGTCTATGTCTCATTCCGCTGTGATCTTTTTGATTGGAATTGGTTCTATTCATGTTTTATGGTTTAATTCATCAAGTTCCTGTGCAAAAAAAGCAATTTTTTCAGAAGGAAAATTCAAAACACCCTATGGGGGGCAGAAAACTTTCTGGTAAGTGAGCCACCAAAGAGACTGCTAAGAGCTTTGACGCTTTTAATACAGCGACCTGTTGTTATTCTTAATGCTTTGTAACTGAAGCTACTAGGCAAGCACTGTGCCTACTCTGTTTTAACTCCCCGGGCAGCACCAACACGCTCTTAAATTTGAGCATTCTTATGTTAACTCGAATTAGGCCTGACCCTCAGGGCTGAGTAGAGCAAGTCAACTAACTGCTCACCCCTGGGAATAACAGTTAATTTTTCCCAGGCACCAAGCTACTGATTAGGACACCAGGCAAGGAATTTTCCTAAATTGGCCCTGCTGCCCAGGAAGAGGCCATTCCGTTTCCCCTGTGAGCATCCCCCTCACAGAGAGCAGGGCTGACTCAGGCTCTGACTCAGGGTGACTGACTGCACACAGTGAATGGTCTAGAAATGTCAGTCTCCGCTCCAGTTTCTGGTGTAGTAAGGCAGGTGTATGCATTTAGTGACCAAAGAAAAGCCAGATTTCAATTTCCTATAGGGCCCGTCATTTTTCCCCTCCTCCCTTTTCTCCCCTGAACCCACCCACCAAACTAATATTTCAAAAGTGTTGGCTACTCCTCTCTCCTCATAGTCCACATTCCAAAGCCTGTTGCCTTCCTTCCCCCCAAAACCCAAATGTCTTTTTCCACAAGAACTCCAAAAATTTGCTCTTTGTTCTTCAATATATAGTCATATACACCAAATTTAAATTTAGTCCTTCTCTAGCTAATTTTTTTCTTGGGCGTTGCAAGGAGTCAAACGGGTGGCACAGACTACCTGCCAGTTAAGTGGAGGACATAGAGTGCTCCTTAAAATACTTGCCTACCATTCCTTTGTGTGCCTCCACCAAAATGTATCCCAATTCCCCTTAAAAATACTAACTAAAATGTATGGAGCGTGTACTGTGGATTAGGCACTGTTCTAAATATTATCACAAGCCAATGAAGGAGACCCTGTTATTAGCCCCACTTTACAGATGGATAAACTGAAAATGCAGTGAGATAATTTGTCCATAATCACACAGTTGTGGAGATGGGATTTGAACCCAGGCAATTCTTAACCAGTATTTTATAGTGCCTCCCACTGATGGGATATATTTAGGACTTTCTCTAGGGTTTGTTTGTTGTTGTTTTCACTTTAACAGATAATGCAGTAATAAATATCTTGCATGTAAATATTTGCATAACTTTTTAAGTATATCTATTATGACAAATTCTTTGAAATTAGATTATGGAGTCAGAAGCAGCACATATTTGCTGGAATAGAAAAAGTTTCTCCTCTAAATTTATCATTTGTTATGTGAAGGTAGCTTTTTATCAGAGGCAACAAGCTGCCCTCTTCATGTATTTAAAATTTCACTAGTAAAACTCTAGAAAGTCATTTTGGCCCTTCACTAGATGAAGTATTCTAATTATCCAAGTGTCCCTTCCTCATGGCACTTCTGTTACTCAATTAGGAGGAGTAGACAGGTAAACTGGAAGCAAAAGGCCCTGGACCAGGGGCCTGGGCCATGGTGGTTCAGTGATTGATTTCAGTGACTGGAGCTTTGGTTTTGTTTTTTGTGTTTTTTTAATCTTCAAAATGCAGATATTAAGTACTATACGCTTAATTTATCACCAATGGCTTCATAGACACAAATATGAATGTATACTCATTGCTCATATGTATCATTAAGGACACTTATAATGGAGAGACACCCATCAGGGACCAGGGCGAGAACTACAGGCCTAATAGAAAACCAAGGTGTGGTATCTGCTTGGTCATGAAGTGTGTATATGCCTCACTGCATTGGAAGCTCTAGCAGAGACAGTAATTCTTCAACACAGAGACCATCTGTATAAGACCCAGGGCACTAACAGGTAGGCTCACTGGAGTAAATGTTTTATTAATTAACCAACCAAATTTTCAAGGCCACTCATTAATTTTACAAAGCTAAGACTAATGTACTCTCTAAAAAAAAAAGAAAATAATTTTTAGCACTTTTTTAAGCCCTAAATAATAAGTACCTGTATCTTTTTAACTATGTTCACTGTATAGTTTAAAGGTCTTCAGATTTGATCTCAGGCAAGTTAATAACCAAATCATCCAGAGCAAAGAGTCAAAGATTATCCAGTTTGTCAAATGTTGAGTAACTGCCGCTATAAATTTGGAAAACACAGGAATGCAGGAAAATAACCTGCTATTGATAAGAACCTCTTTCCTAATGCTATACAGGGGTTGGCAAAAGTAGGTTTACAGTTTTTAAAAAATTTTTATTTATTTATCTTTAGAGAGGAAGGGAAGGAGATAAGGAGAGAAATATCAGTGTATGGTTGCCTCTTGTGAGTCCCCTGCTGGGAACTGGCCTGCAACTCAGGCATGTGCCCTGACTGGGAATCGAACCGCAAATGTGTGGTTCGCAGGCCCGTGCTCAGTCCACTGAGCTGCACCAGCCAGGGCGGTTTACAGTTATTTGTATGAAAAAAGACATGCAGCTCGTGATTATTACAATGGCTTTGTTAACTCTGGGTTTCTAGCTGTGTTTCGTGTGCTCACAACTGTGAACCTGCTGTTGCCCAACCCTGTACAACTTACTGGTTCTTCAGGATACCATCTCCTTTTTCTTTAAAGTTACTGATAAACAACCTTATTTATGGAAACCACTTATAAATGACTAACAATTCAATGGGAATCAGTCACATGCAGTCATATGTATGCTGACAAAACTTACTTTCAACTTATAGTTATTTTTAATATACTGTAGATTATATGTATTTTATTAGATGATATAAATCACATCTCAGACATTTCATCTTCTATTTTATTCCCCAACTTTCAATTATCTTGAATAATGTTCCCTCTTGTTGAGTATATCCATATTTCAGACTTGTACCAATAGCTATATAAATTGAATTCGTTTTTCCTCTAGCTTATCTAGATTTACATACTTTTAAAAAAGACTTTATTTATTTATTTTTTAAAGAGAGGGGAAGAGAAGGAGGAAGGGAGGGAGAGAAACATCAATATGTGGTTGCCTCTTGCGCACCCTCTACTGGGGACCTGGCCTGCAACCCAGGCATGTGCCCAGACCAGGAATTGAACTGGTGACCCTTTCTTTGGTTCACAGGCTGGCACTCAGTCCACTGAGCCATACTTTTTAAACTGGATTGAGAAATATCTAAAAATTTCAACATGGAAATAACTTAAACCTGGGTGTCTTGGAATAGAAATAGTTACATATTTCTATGAATGAAACATGTAAGTACTCAAATGCAGAAATATAGCAAATGCAAAAAACACTTTTTGTGATTACTTATGAATAAAATATATTTTTAAGAGTCTGTCACTGGGTAGCCTAAATTTATTTACCTAAGAGTTTCCTTCCAGAATTTTTGTAAGAACTGGAAAAATAACACTGCTTTAGTCTGTTTGGGCTGCTTTAACAAAATGCCACAGATTGGTGATTTATAAACAGCAGAAATTTATTTTTCACACTTCTGCAGGCTGGAAGTTCAAGATCGTGGTGCCAGCATAGTGCTGTTCTGGTAAAGGGCTGCTTCTATAGGGTCTCTTTCATAAAAAAGCACTAATCCATCCTGACTGGTGTGGCTCAGTGGACTGAGCGCCATCCTGCGAACCAAATAGTCATCTGGATTCCCAATTCCTAGCCAGAGCACGTGCCTGAGTTGCGGGTCGGGCCCCCAGTTGAGGGTGTGCGAGGGGCAACTGATCTATGTTTCTCTTACACATCAGTGTTTCTCTCCTCTCTTTCTCCCTCCCCTTCTCTAAAAATAAATAAGTAAAACATTTTTAAAAATTAAGAAAAACAACCACCCACTAATCCCATTCATGACAGCTCCACCCTCATGACTTAAGCACCTTCCAAAGACCCCACCTCCCAACACTATCACATTGTAATTAGCATTTCAACATGAATTTTGACAGGACATAAACGTTAAAATATTTGTGTCCAACCTACAGCCCATGGGCTGGCTGCACACGCCCCAACAAAAAACGGTAAATTTACTCAAAACCTTTTTTTTTGCTTGTCAGTTTTTGTTAGTGTTTGTCTATTTAACGTGTTGCCCAGGACAACTCTTCCAGTGTGTCTCTGCCCCAGAGACACCGAAAGGTTGGACACCCCTGATAAAAATCATAGCACATTCCTGCATGGATAGCAGTCCTCAATGATGGTAACTGCCAGTGGCAAAAAAGATACTGATAACAGTTCAACCTTGTTCTGTACAAATGTGCTGGGCCCTGGCCAAGTGGCTTGGATGGAGCATGGGCCTGTATACCAAAAGGTTACTAGTTCAGTCCCTAGTCAGGGCACATACCTAGGTTGCAGGTTTGATCCCGGGTCAGGGCAAATTCAGGAGGCGGCAATTTGATGTTTCTCTCTTTCCTCCTTCCTCTCTCTTTAAAATATATACTATATATTTAAGTATATATTTTACTAATAGATATATATGCTCGGGTGAGGATTAACAATAAATAAATAACTGTGTTGAGAGCTACATTCTCCCTGAGTTGTGCCATCAGATTAAAGACAACATTTATTTATTTTTAAAAATATTTATTTATTTTTAGAGAGAGGGGAAGGGAAGGGGAAAGAGTAGGCCAGAAACATCAATGCATGGTTACCTCTCATGTGCCCTGACTGGGAATGGAACCGGTGACCCTCTTCTTCACAGCCCCGCATTCAATCCACTGAGCCACACCAGCCAGGGCCAAAGACAGCATTTATTATTTCAACAGCAATGGTGAACTTAGCTTGCAATGTCCTGGGCTCTAGTTACTGTGTGTGGGTTCAACAGGACTTTGATTTACTAAGTCTATGTGGCATTGAGGCTGTTCCTGACATTTCTGTTCCCTCTATGAATCAATCCATTGATGTCACAGTTTTTCAGCTATATCCCAACCAAATTGGGAAAAATAATCAAGTTACAAATTTGATTTGGAGTAACTGTTACATTGAGCAGTATTTACTGAGTGTCAACACTATGTGGTATTGTACACACTGATTTGCGAGAGAGCTCTGGAATCAGCTCCCCAAACTAAATGTTGGCTCTGCCACTTACCAGCTAAGTCATGTCTGTTTCTGTTACCTGTCGAAATGGGGATGATGAGGACAGTAACACCTGCCTCATAGTGTTGACTAAATACTACGTGTGAAGCATTGAGCAGGTGTAGTAAGTACTAGTAAGTATAAGTTGTTGATATTCACTATGCACCCAATCTACAGCCAATCTATAGGTCAGTACTAGAATAGAAAGCATTAAATAGCATTGTACATGTAACACTTTACATCAAAATTTTATTTCTAGTTAAAAGTAGTAAGAATGGACAAATTTTGGTTTTAGAAGCAACCTCCCAGACAGAAAGTAAGTATGTAAGTATTACATAGTTGACTTACCCCCTGAAGTTAAACTACTAAAAGCAATATCCCCATATTTTGAGTTATGACTAACTACATCTTACTGGTCATCACCGATATCTATTGCAGTGACTTGCAGAGTCAGATATTCAATAAACATTTGCTCAATAAATAAATGAATAAAAAGTAAGTACACAATTATAGCCAAGAGAAAGGTTTAATTTTTTTCACTTAGCTCTGTCATGGCAACTCCCAACCAGCAGCGTGCACACAGGCTGTATAAAGTGAGCTGTTGGAGCAGCAGAGTAATGCATCATGGGAAAGCATACCCAGTGCTTTTACCACTGGGCATGGTCCTGTGACATCTGTGCTGCTGGTGACAAATGGAGGACAGACAGACCTTTCACTGTGGCTGCAGGGCAGATCACAGTCAGTGTTCCACCATTCGACAGTCAATAATATTTACCAAGGATTTAGACAAATTTTTTTAAACAGTGACTTAGTGGCTAAGAAGAAAAAGTAAAAAGGGACCTGTTACTAAAAGGACATTATCCTTTGGTCTGATATATGTGGATTGATCAATTTATTAGTCCAACTATATTCACATGGTAGGCAGAATACTCGCCCCCACGTATGTCCATGTCCCAAACCCGTGAATATGTTACTTTACATGGCAAAAGGATTTTGTGGATACAATTAAGTTAATGATCTTGAGACAGGGAGATTATACTGGATTATCTGTGTAGCACAGTGTAATCAGAAGCATCCCAATAAGAGGAAGGCAGGACAAGAGTCAGAAAAGATCAGGTGACACTATGCTTCTTTCAAATTAAAGACAGTGGGAAGGGACCAGGAGTCCAAAAGGCAGGTAGCTTCCAAAAGCTGGACAAGACCAGGAAACAGACTATCCCCTGCAGCTGCCAGTAGGAAAGCAGCCCTTCTAATAGCTCAGCGTAGTCCAGCAAAACCCTTTTCAGACTTACCTGCAGAACTGTAAGGTAACAAATCTGTGTTGTTTTAAACCACTGAATCTGTGGTGCTTTGTTAGGACAGCAAGTGGGAACTCATACATTCATTCATCTGTACCTAACCCAGAGAGACACTAATTTGTAGCCATTAGAAATTGAAATTTACTTCTAGTTCTCTTGGATTAAAACTGGGGTTATCCTTGGGCAAGGGATTTATTTTGGGGTTGGGGCAGGAAAAAGTGCAAATGAATCTAGAGTGTCCTATAATGTCAAAAAGTAAAGAGGTACTCAGAAAGGATGGAGCATGTCAAAAGGGCACAGAAGCTAGACTAAAAGAGTCCCCAGTGGCCCAAACTGGATCAATTTGAACAAAATAATGATACTACTGAACTATAATTCCCCAAATAAATACAAGGGGACCCCCCCCAAACCTGGAATTATCTTTTGGAGGGGAGGCCTCTTATAGTACAGGCTTCCCCAGCTGGGTGAGTGTTCTAGGAACACATCTGTATCAGTGTTACCAACTGGGGTTGTTGTGAGAGGCTGCTTTTGGCCTCAGCGACTTTTTTTTGAAGACTTTCAAGGCATTTGCACATTTCATGATGGGTGATTTACCAGCACACCTGCCCTACCCTCCCTATTTAGCCAGTTTCACCCAGAACTTTTTTTTGTTTCCCCAGATGAAAAATGTTCTTAAAGGGAAATGTTTTGCTGATGTGGAAGAGGTGAAACAAAAAACGACAGAAACACTAAAAGGCATCAAAATTGATAATAAATAAATGGAGAATGGACAATTCCACTGATGAATGGTAAAATTAGTATAGGAAAATTTGAGGAGAAATAGAATATGTGCATCCTGGCTGGTGTGGCTCAGTGGATTGAGCACTGGCCTGTGAATGGAAAGGTCACTGGTTCCATTCCCTGTTAGGGCACATGCCTGGGTTGTGGGCCAGGTCCCCATTTGGGGATATGTGAAAGGCAAGTGATTGTGTATCTCTTTCACACTTGGTATTCCTCTCCCTTTGTTTCTCTCTTCCCCTCTCTGTAAAAGTAATAAAATCTTTTAAAAAATTGTGTTTAAAAAAAGGAATATTTGCATAGTTCAAAGTATCTCTCCCGATATATTTTAAAATTATATATGGAAAAGCAGCCCTGGCTGGTGTAGCTCAGTGGATTGAGCGCGGGCCTGCGAACCAGACAATCGCGGTTCGATTCCCAGTCAGGGCACATGCTTGGGTTGCAGGCCAGTTTCCGGCAGGGGCCAGTTCCCTGCAGGGGATGCACGAGAAGCAACCATACATTGATGTTTCCTTCCTCGCTCCTTCCCTTCCCCTCTAAAGATAAATAAATATAATGTAAAAAAAAATGAGAGACGTGTAATAAAATCAATAAAATATACTTATTTAAAAAAAAGAAAAGCATAACTTTAAAATATTTTATTTCTTTTATTTTATTTTTAGAGAGAGGAGAAGGAGAAAGGGAGAGAAAGATCAATGTGTGGTTGCCTCTCATATGGCCCCCACTGGGAGCTGGGCAGACAACCCAGGCATGTGCCCTGACTGGGAATTGAACCATGACCCTTTGGTTCGTAACCCACGCTCAATCCACTGAGCTACACCAGCCAGGGTGGAAAAGCATAACTTTATACGGGGTAATCCCAAAAGACATCAGCATAATCAAGTAATCAAGGCTAATATCACAAGTGTGGTAGGCAGAATTCTATGATGACTGCTCCCTCCCCGCTTCCTCCTCACTGTTGGTGTATATGAATATGCCCTACACAGCCATCCATCCAGTGAGTATGATGGACCTCAACCTTCTCATTACGTTACAATAGGAGACACAGCTGACTTTAAGAGAGGTCACTGATTTGGGCCTGACCTAATCATAGCCTTTAAAATCTGGGTCAAGTTAGAGATTCAAAATGTGAGAGGGATTAGCCCTGGCTGGTGTAGCTCAGTGGATTGAGGACAGGCCTGTGAACCAGAGGATCTCGGTTCGATTCCCAGTTAGGGCACCCCAGGCCAGTTCCCAGGAGGGGGCCCACGAGAGACAACCATACATTGATGTTTCTCTCCTCTCCTTCCCTTAACCTCTAAAGATAAATAAATGTGAGAGGGATTAAACAGGAGGGAAATTCTCCTGCTGCCCTTGTAGATGGAGGGGCCAGAGCAGGTCCTTGAGAGTGGCCTACAGGAACGGAGAGTGGGCCCCAGCTGCCAGCCAGCAGGAAAAGTGCATGCCCAATAACCAAGAGACTGAATTCTGCCAACAACCTGAACGAGCTGAGCTGGGGGGAGGAGGACTGATGAGGTGCAGCCCAGCCAACACCTTGATTTCCCCTTTGTGACTGAGCAGAGAGCCTAGCTGGTTTGCCTGGACTCCTCACCTCCAGAAACTGTGAGCCAGTAAGTGGGTATTTCTGGTGCCAGGGCTGTCGCAGTTTGTCAGGGCAGCCAAGGAAACTACTCAACTCGTCCTAACACACACAACATCACGTCCTACCTGACAGGGTGCTCTGAAAAGGACACATCACATCTGATATTTTCTTGCCCAAAATACAATACCTCATCTAATCATGAGAACACCTTGCCAAATCCAAACTGCGAGGCATTCTATAAAATAACTGACCAGTACTCTCCAAAAGAGTCAAGGTCATGAAAGACAAAGTCTGAAGCAGAAAAAGGACATTAGAAGTAAACTTGTGAAATATGAGTCTATAGTTTAATTAATAACAAAAATTACCAACAAAACACATCTAACGTTACTTCTCTAAATATGGGCCAGTCTAGAAGTTGGTTACAGCATCGTCCCCATATGCCAGAGCTGCAGGTCCATCCCTGTCAGGGCACATACTGGAAGCAACCAATGAACGCACAGATGGGTGGAGCAACAAATTCATGTTCCTCCCTCTCTCCCTTCCTCTTTCTCTAAACATCAATAATAAATAAAAAATTAAAAATAAATAAATAAAATTGGGCTAGTCTATGTAATAATCTTAAGCAATTCACTTGTTAAAACTTGTTTTTCCAATTGTTAAGTAACCCGAAAAGTGTAATGTGTTTTAAGATTCTTAGATGAAATACTAACAGTTATACTGCTTACTGTTTATCTTTTAATAATTTCAATTTTACTCACCTTTAAGGTGGCTTAATTTGGGGAGAGTTGGGGTGTTTTAGAAGTCTCAGTAGGCTTCCAACTGGTAATGGTTTTGATGCAATAGTATAAACTAATGAAAACAAATACTATTGATGGATGCAATACACAAATGAAAATTTGGACTACTCAGGACATTGTAGAGGCTTTTTGTGGTTCTTGCTTTGATGTTTACTTTTTACTTTTATTCCAAATTAAGGAGTTAGCATGTGAAACTATAAATACACAAAATCTTTCTCAACAGCTTGAAAGAATAAACATTTCTGAAGTCAAGACAGAAGCAAACAAGAACTCAGGAACACGCCGTTCGAACAGTCTGACTCACCAAACAGAAACCCCCTCCCAATAGGGAGAAGAAAAGGACAAGGGGCTGCACGGAGTGTTTACAGGGGCCACGACTTTTTTTTCTTAGCTTTGTTTCAGGGGGATGGACGCACACTGCAGGGGGTGGGTAACAGCGTGTCACAGCATCAGCCATTGCTGTACGGAGCACTCGCCTTTGCTGCTCACTCGTTCAGGTAACACAGTTCTTCTCTCCTTCCTCCACAGAGAAGCACAGTGCTTGTGCCCGGGTGCGAGGCTGGGTGCAAGGCGGGCTAACGGCCTCCTTGGAGGTTGATGTTAACATCGCCCTGGACAGAGCAACAGGAAGCATCTGTGTATCTCACCACAAACTCAGATGATTCGGACTTTCCCCATTCGAAGTGTAAATTCTGTTGGTATTAAATTACTTGATTGTTCTTGTTTATTCATTTAAAACATTTAATACATAAAACATCATGGTAGTAACCTCTGAGAAAACTGAAATAATTGATGACTATATATAAACACTTAATTAGTCCCTACCAGTTGGTCAATATTGATTTTCCCCCTATAATTTAAAGGCAATGTGTACTAGGAAAGCTATTCTTGCAAATCTTTTGTTCTTATGTTCTAGAACCATCTACAGTGACAGCAAAACTCAAGGAACAATGTTAATCAATTATCAGCTGCGACATTACCTTGAAGACCAGGTGGTATAATTGATCATTTCTACAAAATTGGAGGAATAATTAAATGGTAGAACATCCTTTTTGAATAATTAAATAGCAGAAGATCCATGTTTGCTGAAGCATAAATAATGGCTCTTTACTGCCTGTTATACCTGTTTGAACTTTTTGGCTTGGCTTTCAAAGTACTCTTAATTGGGCCCTACCCTACTTCCTTATTTTCTACCTTTTCTCAGCACACAACTCCTGTTGTATGGTAGGGAAGACCTGCTCACTCCTGCTTTGATACCCTCTACCCCTGGTCAATAAAAACTCTTCCCATTTAGATTCAACAAACACTGATACACTATCTTCTATGTGCCAGGACTGTGCTAGATTTTTTCCATGCATTTCCCTGAATCTACACAAGTACTGTCAATGGTTTTTACAAGTGAAAGAGACTCACGCAGTTCTGAGAACAACCCACAGTCACTCAGTTACTGCATGGAGGCCTGGAACTCCAGCCCAAGGCAATCTTCCCTCCTCACTCTGCCCCTTCTGCTCCTTACTGTGTTGCCTTGCTTGTTATCCAAGGGCTTCTTGGATGTTATTTATCTTTGCAACTAGATGGTAAGCTCCCTGTGCACAGCTGTGTATGGTATTTTCTTTTACTTCCCCACCCCACAGAGCCTAACTCAGTACTGTGTCCAGGGAGCACTCAAGAAATACTTTAATGGAGAGGTGGACAAACACTTTGGGCTGTCTCCTTTTTCAACTGTTAACAAAGTTAACTTTTGCAACATAATTTTGTGTTTTGAATTCAGTTCTATGTGGTTAGAACTGGCTGTGTGAAAAAGTACTTCCTTTTAGTCTTAAAGACCTCACTTGAGAATCAAGTTATCTTTGACTTACAGGTTAATTTCATTGTTGTTCAGCCAATCTACTTCCTTCATTGACTTTGACACAGCCCTGTTCATTTTATTTTTCCAAGAAGAGAATTCCCAGCATTTCCTAGGTTTTCTGTCATTCTTCTGACCACACAAAGGCTTCTTCATGGCTTTGAGAAATGGCAAGCTGAATTGGATGGACAAGTGGTGTTGGCTAGTAGCTTAGGTGGTTAGAGCATTGTCCTGATGCACCAAGCTTGCAGGTTCAATCCCTGGTCGGGGCGCATACAAGAGTCAACCAATGAATGTATAAATAAGTGGAACAACAAATTGATGTATCTCTCTCTTTCTCCCTTCCTCTCTATCTCTAAAATCAATCGATCAATAAAAATTAAAATGCATGGACAAGCTGGTTTTGATGAGATAATCTGTCCAGTGTCACATGTTCTCATCAGCCAAGGAAATTTGCCACAGGCATACATGTTTAGCTTGGCTAGCAGTTGGAAAACAAAGAATATTTTAAGCCTAGTGGTCTCAGTTCCTCTGGGCCCTCACCATTTTAATAGTCTTCGGCCAGGCCAGTACACTTTTATCTTATGCCTAGACTGGAAAGCCAATGAGGACAGGGGCTGTCTGTACTGTTCACTCCCTGACCACTGTCGGTCGCCACCAATTTCAGCCTTATATAGCATATTCTCTCCCAACTTTTTGTCCCAACCCACAATAAAAAATACACACATACACACACCTAACTAGAGAGAACTCTCCGTGAAATAATACTTCAATCACAATGACTTTGGATATTTTCTGTTTTACATCATTCTATTCTTTTTAGTAGGTCATAAGCTGTTAAAATGATTTCTTAAGTTCCCTGTTTCAAACACACTGTGCCAGAGTTCAGGTGAGGTCCTCTGCCACTTTATCACCTAGCACCCTAAATGAGAAGACTCCTGTAAATCATTTTTTGTGAGAGCCAAATGCTAGGGAAATGCCTAACAGTCTGGCACATAACTGTGTGACTAAATGCTTGTGGTTCTGTGTTGGCTGAGCCTGTTCTTACTGTGAAAATATACAGTTCAATTGTATTTTTTAAAGTTAAATTTCCATGTACTCAAGAGCACTAATAACTTTAATCAACAAAAGAAATCTCACATAAATCATACAAGAAAATAGTAGATATGTAAGTAGGATTCTAACTAATTTGATATTTATCCTTCAATACTTTGGACATCCATTCTAGAGCAAAGTCCCTTTTCAGTTTTCTTTTATTTATTTATTTTTTAATAAAAATGGCTTTATTGGCTCCAAGAAGTTTGAAGTTTTTTTTCCTAGATTTTTAAAAATTATTATTTATTTATCTTTAGAGGGGAGGGGAAGGAGAGGAGAGAAATATCAATGTATGGTTGCCTCCTGTGAGTCCCCTGCCGGGAACTGGCCTGCAACCCAGGCATGTGCCCTGACTGGGAATCGAACAGCGTTCGTGTGGTTTGCAGGCCCGTGCTCAATCCACTGAGCTACACCAGCCAGGGCTCAGTTTCTAATTAAAGTCCTACTTTGACTCCAGGCACTTTCTGTGAATTCAATGAAGTGGAAAGAAGTAGAAATAGACGGTTATGGAGTGGCTATTATATGTCAGATATTATACTACTATGGTCCTATAAATCATCTTATTCAAGCAGTTGTGTTAAGAATGAAGGCACTGAGGTGTGAGAGGCCAGGGAACTTGCCCCAGGTTGTACAGCTAGTTAAATACAAGCCCTGGGCTTCACACCTGGTTTCCTGACCTAAACCTGACGCTTTGCCTACTGCCTGACACTGTATGTGCATTTTAACACAATGCATTAGTGCCTACTCTATGTTGTGTATAACGTCACAGTGCTACAATATTAGTTGGAAATACTACACATCAAACATCTACTACTCCCTCTGTGGGATGACTGTATTTGGAGATATCTCATGATCCTTCCTATGCCTCATTGTCGGAGAACCTTTCTTCTTCAATACCTCACAGTGAGACTTAAATGCATTTCTTCTTTAGAATGGCTAGTGGAAGAGGCCTGACCTGGTCACAGTATTCTCCTGTTACATATTCTGTAACTGCTCTTCCTCTACCTCCACTTTGTAATTTTTTAAGATTGTGATTGCGTCTGAAGGACACCAAAAGCTCAGCTAAATTTAAAGTTCTTTGCTGCAGACTTTCAACTATCTGGGTCTTCAAAAATATCTGGGAAAAGAAATCAGCGGACTCTTTCTGTTTTAATGGAGACATCTGGTATGCTATAATCATAGACCTCTTTCATTTTGTGTGTGTGTTGAATTCAACTTGTGACTACTGCTAAGTCCACTGTCTTGGTACTGTTCAAAAGCAAAACAAACAAAACAATACTCCCTGACCTTGAGCTGCACTGTCTGCAAGGTGTTCATTGGCCAGCCTCCAAAGGAAGCAGCTGAGCTGAACACAGCACGTCTGTGCTAAAGACCCTGCCTTGGGCCGTACGCGCACTGTGCTGTTTAATCCTCACAGCAACACAGTGAAGTGGGTATTATTATTGTCCCTGTTTTCTCAAACAAGGAAGCTAAGAAGTTAAGCAGCTTGCCCAGGGGTCACCAAGAAAAGTGGTGGAGTTTATTAAGCCAAATGGCCTTGACTGGAGATTGAGCTCTTAACCACCAGGCACCCCTTGCATAAGAGGAGGACTGGTAAGAACCCCCCCCCCCATTTCCACAAAACCAAGAAAACAAGACAAGGTCTTAAAGAGTAAGGTCACTGTGGAATCAGGTTGGCACCAGAAGGCTTCTGGGACAAGACTTTGAGCAGGGCATCCAAGCAGGGTGGGATTTAACTGGCAGAGCAGAGAATGGGGCATCAAGACAAAGATGTCCCCGGCTTGCTGGGTCAGGGAAAAATAGCATCAGGCTAATGAAAAAGGTTGGGAAAATTGTAATAGTCTCATCTACTTTGGTCCCCTCATTTCTTTCTGGTTTTCCTTAAGAATAAAACAAAATGCAAATACATACTCTAACATAACACAGTACTCAGATATGCATAAAATAGAAACACCAATATATACAATTAAGGCAAATAATATAATTATTAGTTACTGACAGGTCTTTTTTTCCTTCTTGGTGTACTACAACTATAGCCTTGCCATTTTTATATCTGATAATCTTTCTTATTTGAATTTAAATAAAACTGTTTGAGCCTTGGCTGGTGTGGCTCAGTGAATTCAAAAGGTCACTGGTTTGATTCCCGGTCAGGGCACATGGCTGGGATGCAGGCCAAATTCCAATTTGGGGGTATGCAAGAGGCAGCTGATTGATGTTTTTCTCCCTCTAAAAAGAAATAAAACCTTCAAATGTTTGAATTGTGTTAATAATTACTCCTTATTTTAATTGAATGAGAGGCTTTTTCCACCTTTTCCCAGCCTTACTATTCAATTCTGGGAGTCAGTAACAAATATATGGCAAAGAAGTTATAGTACAGGAAGTCCAAACTTGCAAATGGGCTGGGTTCCAGACATTATTGTAAATCAGGTGTTTGGAACCTGGCATTTATTTTCCCATGGAAATAGTGGTTAAGTTCCCAGAGGGCCCACAAAAGCTTGCTTCACCAGGAATGTGACAGAAATGAACAGTGTCACCTTTGTGTTGAACTGTGCCTATTATTCTGAGGACTCTATGGATTTCTCTTCTTACAATGTTTTAGCTAATCACCCCTTCTGGGACACAGGATTTTTCATTATAAATTACAGAAAAAGCTATCACTTAGAATTCTACCCAAATCCAATCTTTAATACTGCATTAGGGTATTCCTTTCCACTAATAGTTACTTAAAACATGACTTCAGTTGGAAAGTTGTTTTCCTTAGCCTAAGGATACGAGTCAGTAGAGAGGCCCAAGAATGCTTATAGCCCAGGCTGCAACATCACATTTTCTGTCTGCCCTATGACGAGAAAGCAGTGAAATGATACCAGGGACATGTGTTGCCCCTGCTGGTGCAAGCGACCATCTGGTTCCTAGAGGGTATCTTTTCGGACTGTGTGTGATTTAAAAAAAAAAGACTTTCTTGGTTTCTGACTTGGCATCGGGTAGTAAAAGTAGTCTCTGGGTTTCAGTGCCCCCAAGTAGGTGTTAGAACTCCGGAGATTACCCAATCATGTGTCTGGACTGTAACTGAATATATATTACACAAATTTCACACAAATAGTCTGAAGCTATGAAGTGGGTATCTGTCAAATACAATGCTTGTCTCAGAAACATTTCCTTGCAGGGCACAATAACCACAATAAAACCAAAATCTGTTTCAGGTAGAAACATTACCAACAAATGTTTCCAAAACAGAAATGCTTAAAGTGAAAAAAAAAAGTTTCTATGGTCATCAAAATAGGTTTTAAAAACTTTAGCCTCTGTACACACTTCACTTCTACTTTTGTACCTCCTTGGGAGCTTTTACACTAGCTAGGGACTCTTGGTATGACTTTAGAGTCTGCCTTTACCAAATGGTAGAAAAAACATTGGTATGACGAAGGAGGGTTTATATTCACAACCCTAGCTCTCTCCTCCCCTCAAATAAAAATCCCACTAAATTTGTATAACCATGTCTGCTGTCAGTGTCTATTTAAACACTGGGTGATTCTGTCTGCAAATATTGCCAATAAAGGCAATGCATTTCAACCAAAAAATATATTAACTTTTTTTGCATTCCTTAAAACACTGTATAGACTTAGGTACCAGACTTCACAAAGGTGAAGTAAGCGGCTGGCTGTCACTTAGGAATGAGTGAGCACTGCTGGGTACTCAAAGTCTGTTTTTAGCAAAGACAAGAATACATGGCAGGCACTCAGCATTTCCAGATACACGGCATGGAGCTATGGTAGGCATCGCACAAAGTCTAGAGAGCAGGAGGAGGATTTGGAATTTTATTGGAAAGTTTTAGGGCCAAGTAGGTCTACACTCTTTGAAACTGAAGACAATTATCCCAACTATATTTAAAAGGATGAAGAAAGAGAAAGGAGGAGAAAAAGGAAAGAAAAACAATACTTTTTAGAGCTCTTGGGGGAATTAAATGAGAGCACTTGCTGCACAAAAGTATCCAGCAAGGTTACAAAGATGCATGAGGTACTCAATAATGTTAGTCAAGTTTGAGTACTTGGAATTTTATTGGGCAAACATAAGGTTATTTATATTTAATTATGTCAGTAATTTTGTTAGCACCTGCAGCTTCTAGGAATTAAAGAGACATAGCAACTGAAATAAGTTCAATTATCAACTGAAATAAAATATTGACCAATCAAATTCACCAATATTGCAAATAAGGTGGGATTTCTTTCTTGGTTGGGCTTACAAACAGAAAGACATTGAAATGCTAAGATTACCCACCATGTCCCTCTCCCCAGATACACACATCATGCAAACAAGTTTATTGGTCACCAGAGGGACTGCCTAAAAGGGCGCAGTCGGCTTAAAGCAAACACATCTTAGTTTCTGAAAAAATTCAAACCATATCTACAAAGTCATGTCATACACAAGGAACAAGTTGTTGAAAAACACACTGTCAAGTCCCCTAGAGTTCTCCATGAAGAGCGGTAATTTCCTTGTTATGACCAATGTGTTTGATCTACAACTGTTTTTTAAAACTGTAAATAGAACGTAACTTCCCAACTCAAGTTTCCAAGATGATGAAAATTAACTTTAATTACTTTGCATTCTTCTACCAGAGAAAGAAAAACAATCGCAAAAGAAAACCCCGACAATTCAAGTCCTGTATTCAAATTTAAATGAAACATGTAAAATGACACATGCATTATCTGAACTCACCTATGCATTATCTGAACTTACTTTAATATTCTAAATTTGTAAACTCAAAAAAATAAACATTTTGAAGTAGAGTCAGTTATTTTTAAATGCCTTGTAATAAATTTTAAATTAAAGATATTCAAGGCAGTAATATTACAAATTAATTCCCACTAGATTAACCAACATGTGTCAGAAAAATAAGCTAAGTATAAGATTCAGCATTCTCTGTTGAACAGACGAAAAGATCCTCTGATTATTTTCTAATACTCTTCTTTTTCCCACAAAAACAGAAAAGTCTCTCTGCAATTCACTCTCCAGGAAGGAGGGTTCTATGGGGACTGTTTTAGTGGGCGGCACCCTTCTCTCTCACCTCCGTGCTCCCTCAGCATCATCGGGGATCTTGGATTCTACTTATCTGCTAGGGTTTGCTAGATAAAAAGGATTGATGACCTCTAGAGCAATATATTAAAAGTAATTTACGAGGCTGGCAGCACACTGGAAGTTCTGAACAGACAACATCTCAACTCTAACAGACACCTCTCCATTCTCTGACACATCAGAAAGTAGACAGCAACCTGTGTAATGTACCAAAGATTTAAACCTTAAAAAAATCTAAATAAATTTTAAAGTAAAATGCCTCGAAATAAAGAATTGCTAATAAGCAATTTTACCTAAAATCTAAAGCTGTCCTTAAAATATATTTCCAGCTTTACAGTAACCTTTCCTTACCGGCAGACCATAACAGGATTAGGATTATTTCCAGAAACGTGGTCAATTGTACTTAAGTTGTATTTAACCCCTCAGTGACCTCTGCCTTTATTTGCACTGTGAAAAATAAACAGCTATATCATGCCTTTCTGGGCAGTCAACAGATTTTATTTACATTGCTTTGAGAAAAGAAGACAAAAGACATCCTTTACAATTGTCTTTCAGCAATCTCTGTTGTGAGGGGAAAATATAACACAAAATTTTATATATAAGGAAAATATCTATATATATAACATATATAAATAAATAGATAAATAGACACACATGTAAAGAAAGAAATAAATAGACAAATAAAGACAAAGTGGCTCTGAAGTCTCTTGAAGTACAAATTTATAAACTGATACCAGACACAGAACTTAGATCTGTAACGGAGAAAAATCGTTACGAGCCTGAAAAAAAATTAAAACACCACCGCCACTAACATGGAAAAGACAGAAAATAGAAAACAATAATCACCGGAAAACCTGGGTCTTGTAAAGATTTCTTTCCATCAGAAGATGCAGAAACATATTTCCCCCTGGTGCAAAGGAAAGCACCCCCAGTTTCTTCCCTGCTTGTCCCCCCAGGCGCTGGTGTAGACGGCCGGCGTGGACCTTTTCCCAGAGAAGAGAAGTAGAAATCTGTACTTTATCGGGAGCGGGTGCACTTTTCCCCCCGGCCCCCCTTTCCTCTGCCTCCAAGATGGTAGGAAAGTTGTCGTTTCGGAGGGCAGAGGAGCGGCTCTCTGGTGTTATGTCCTCGCAGTGCCTGTAGTGGTGCTGTAGGAGGCTGCTGCCTCTTCTGGTGCAGCCCCGGCAGCCCTGCCTTCTTGGCTGGAGAGTATATTCAGGGATTTCCCCTTAATAATCACCGACCCTGGGAGCACTTTTTACTTTCCAAAATAAAAATATGATCCTCACCCCTCTTGCTTGACAGGGAAGGGCTCTCGCCGGAGCCTAGTGGGGAGCAGTAGCAGCGGCAGCCGAGCTTCCTAGTCCATTGCCAGCGCCTCTCAGATCTGTCAGCCCAGCCGAGGGAAAAGGGGGGAAGGAGGAAAAAAAAAAAAGCAGCTGAAAGGTAAGCAGAGGCGGCCCCAGGCCCGGCCCACATCCCCGGGCTCCCGTAGGGCGGCGGGCTGAGCCGCGCAGGCAGGGCGGGCGGCGAGCGCGCTTACGTGAGACCGGGGATTCGCCGGCCTGCGCCAGGCCCCGGACACAGGATGGAGGGGTGAGAGGGGTCGGCGCCGGGGTGGCGGGGGCTGGGGACCTGGGGGCCTCTGGGGCGTCCGCAGGCAGCGACGGCGGGCGGGCGGACCGGCGGCCGGCCGGGGCCGGCCGCAGCAGGGCGAGCGGCGCGGCCTACGCGGGGTGGGGGTGTGGGGCGGGGTGGGGGTGCGGGCTAGGCCTCGGGCGGCGGGCCCCGCGGCGACCGCACCCTACCCCCTCACCGGGGCCTCCCCGCGCCCCTGCGGGACCCCGAGGCCTCCGGGCGGGACGGCGGTGCCGCGGGGCCCAGTCTGGCGCTGGCCCGGAGGTTCCCCCGCGGGGCGGCAGGCCCGGGTTTCCGGGACAGGGGCGTCGGGGCCTAGGAGTGGGGAACGGGTGCCCACCCCCCGAGCGCCCACCCTCCCCTTCCCCCAGTCTCCCTCAAACGCCCCTCCCCCATTCCGGTAATAGTTAAATTTATTTATCCCCCTCCTCCGCGCTCTGGGCGGCCTGGCCGGGGCGGGGCAGGCGGCCGGGCGGGCGTGGGGTGGGGTGGTGGGGCGGTGAGGAGTCAGGTGCAGCCGCGGCCCGGAAAGTTTCCTTGTAGGCCCGAATGGGGGGGCTGCCCTCCTTTCGGGGAGCCCTGGTCCTAGCGCTCGCGACCCCCGAGGGCGTGGGGGAGAGCACTCGGCTATTTTGAAACTCTTTGCCAGTTCCTGTCCGTTGAAGGTACTCCGCCCCTGCACCCCTTGCCCGCGCCCCACCCCACTCCCCGGCGAGCCCTTCCCGGGCTGCGAACTCAGCCCATTCCCCCGGCGCCCCCGAGGCTGGGGAGAGGGCCTTCTCTTCCCGTGTGGAAAAGTTTTCCAGGGATTTTTCTTAGCGTATTAGTTAGTGACTGGGCTTTTTGCGGTGGGAAGGGAGGAGGTAAATTCAGGTGGTATTTCTGTCGGTGCTGGCTTTCCTCGTCACCTTTTTAGCCCTTACCCCGGACCCAGGGGGTGTTCTTTTCGGATCCAGGCACCCCCCCACCCCCGCCCTTTTCATCCGGACTCCTTCGGGTCTCAGCCCGGTTTCCTGGACAGCCCCTTGCTGGAGGGGACGGGAGCGGTGAGGACTGTCAGTGAGCGAGGGCCGGGTTTCTGGAGCGGCCCCCACATGCCGGAGTTTCCCGTCCTGTTGGGTCACTGTCCGATGAAACCAGCGCGTGAACAGAGCCCAAGGGGGAGAGACCCCGGTTGCCAGCGCGCTCGGAAGCATTAAAAATTAGGAGGCAGAGAAGGTGGGCAGGGCAGCTCATGAAACACGGTTTAAAGATCCGTGGTGGGTTTATTCTGATAATAACTATTTGCATGTATGTAATGTCTTATATTCGACCCCAGCAGTAGGAAAATGGGGGTTTTAAGGAAATGTGTTATTGCTGCAACTCAAGTGTATATGAAGAGTCCTTAGGGAACTGAACATAGCTGGCATCGTGTATGGTTTTCTTCTCTGTGTTTAAATGGGTTCAATTTTAGCAATATTTTGGTGCCATGAGCTTTAAAAGTTTTTTTTTTAAGTTGAAAACCTAAAATTTCAAATCTAGATGCCCTGGTTTTCAGCGATGGGCTGTTTCCTGTGACTACACTTAACCTCCTGGTTGTTCTTACAGTATGGAAGTTGGAATGTTAATGCACCCTGCCCCCCACCACCAGCCTCCGGTATGGGCAAGTTTGGAGAGGTTCTTTTTCGTTCTTTTCCCACCCTCCCCTTTATAGTGGACCTAGGACAGGATGTCGTGTGTGTAGGTGTGTGTGTGTCCTGCCTGGTGGCAGGCTGAAGTTGGCCGGCAGAAGTGTTCCCCACTCTGCCCGCACAGCACTGTTCCCCAGTCCAAAGCGGGCACGTGCAGGGCATGGGTAGCCCTTGACCTGGTCAGTGCTGACTTCTCTCAGGCAGGGGAGTGAGACTCCTTCCGAGATTCTTACTGCGTGTCTTTTCCTGTGGTCTGCCTAAAATAAAACTTTTTTCCCCCAGTGATAGATGTCCAGCCATTTAGCAATTGTTCTTAAGAAAAGCATGATATTTGAGGTCATATGGGTTTCAGACAAAAATGCAAATTACACTTAATGGTTGTTTAACTTTATTGATTAATTGATGTTTATTGACTTGGACGTTTTTATATACTTGTGTATCCAGAAATGTTACTTCTGTTGTGGTTTGTCATTTTTAGAGCATGATGGTTGGAAGAAATCATTTGATGAGTCTCATTTCTTAGGACATTTTAAGGTTAAAGAAATCTTTTTGCCTCATAATTTGGTATTTTAAAGGTACAGCTTTAATTTCACATTCCTAAGCTTCAAAAACTGTATATGTACAAATCTCAGAAGTTTTGTATTTTCTAATCCTAACTGCCTCAAGGGCTACTTATTCTTGAAGGGATGGTGGAGTTTGTTTTTTATTTATTTGAAACTAATAAAAGGCTACAGGGCAAATACGGAATTAATTTTAAATTGCTATGATAAGGTACTTTTTGACTCTTAAATATTTAGTTTCAAAATAGATATTTATTTTGATTTACAAGCCTGAAATGATTGATTTTTCCTCTGAAAGATCGTAGAAGGAAATTTGTATACTCCACCTCAACTATTTTTCTCAGGAAATCGTGTCACTGCTATTTTTAGAGAAGTGAAATTTTGGTTTAGATGGGTTAAAAAATTTCTAAGTGAGAGCATCCAAAATTAAACAAGTCACTTCAAAAAAACCCAAAATGCTGATCCATTCATTCTTACCTGAGACGTTCCCCCAGGGTTAGCAGCTCTCACTATACAGGTTTGGAACAATGGTTATGGGTAATGAGGGGTCATTTATTTCTGAGTGCACTTAGCAGTGTTCTATGGACACCTAACCCAGTGTCTCCTCACACACACTTGGGAACTGTGTGAGCAGCTGGTGGTTAGGTGAGATGAGTTGGAGGCAGCAAGTTTTCTCCAGGGCAGATACTCTAGTGCAAGCACAGTGGAGTCACATGCAAGCTCACTGGATTTATGCAAATGTGACTGTCCCAGGGCCCTGACTTTAGTAATGCTGATTTTAGACAATACTTGTGGCTATTTTGAGACACTTGCAAAGATGCTCTCCACTCAAGCTTAGAGGTAAAACCTGGAGCCTCTTTCTCTTCCCTCCTTGCACTTAAGATGGCAGGCTTCTTGATTCACACCCTTTTTAAGGCAGCTCTTCAGTTAAATTTTATTTGTTAACGTGATATCCTATAGTCAGTCACGTTTGGCCTGCCTGGCCTTTGGGTTCTTATCCCAGCTCTTCTACTGGATGGGTTCCTTCATCTTTGCTTTCTTTGCTGTAAAATGGAAATAGCACTTTTTGATGTAAGGATTAGGTGAGATAGCCCCTGTGCTTGGCTCTTAGTTGGTGCTCCTTAAGTCTTAATTCCCTTAGCCCACCTTACCTTTCTATTAACACCATCTAAATAACATTTCCTATAATTGTTTGTTTTTTTTCTGACTAAAAGTAATACTTTCTCGTGTCCATTCCACTCACACCTACTTATCCCAGGAGATAACCATTATTAATGTTTTGTTGTTTTCTTTCTCTGTTTTGTGTGGATCGTGTGTGTGTACAACAAACTGAATCCTAGGATTTTCCATATAACAGTGTTGTGTAATTTTTTTGTTGTTTAAAGCTTGGGCTCTGGAAGCAATCTGTCCTTGAATCCTATGTATGGGATTTGAACAAATTATTTCATGTTATTCTCAGTTTCTTCATCTGTGAAAGAAGGTGATCAACATACCTTCTTCCTAGGGTTGCTGCGGTGAGTGAATGAGGAATTGCACAGAAAGCCTTTCGTATAGGAGCTGGTGCATGACCTTTAGATATTATTTTTCTCTGTAAAGATTTTTGATATTCTCCGTGTGAATTTTTCAGTGTGAATGAGTTCTTGATTCAGTATATACTAGTGAGTAGTGAGTAGATAGAATGTTAAAATTACCTTCGTGGGCAAGTAAATATTTTTGTACTAGTAAAAAAGCAGCAGTGTATTCGCAGAAACTTTCAGCAGCTCCATGTTAGTCTGGTCTCTGTTGTCAAACTCTGTGAGCTGGCAAATGTAAAGGAGTGCTAAGTCCACTAGTGGTCAAAGAAGGTAGGTTTACTTACCTCTAGCTCCTCCTTTACAGCTTTAGAATGCTTACCCCAGGTAGGTGAAGGTAGGAGTTGCTGAAGCTGGTGCTATTTCATTAATTTAAGTAACTGTGGGCCCTGTAATACGGAGACACGTTCACTGCCCTTGAGGAGTTTTTAGTCTAGTGAAGAAGGGAAAAAATGCTGACATTTACAATTGTGAATGATAAGGGATAGATTTGCCTGGAGGCAGGGAAGCTATTTATTTTGGCTGCCCTGGGGCAAGCCGTAAAGTGAGGCCTTTCCAGAGGTGTTTCCGCCCTAAGCAAATGGGAAGAGCTTTAGAAAGGCCGTTTCTGAAGGTGGGACCTGAAACACAAGGGTATTCTGTATTGCAGATTGTAGGAGTTGTAGGAATGGGAATAAATAGTGGGGGAGGGAGAGGTCAGCCTGGCCAGGTCCTAAGTAGTTTATGTGTTAGGCTAAAGAGTTTGCATTCCTTTTACATTTGCAAGCAGACCCAGAAGGCCTTTGGCCAAATAAATTGTTTGCGTTTTCAAGGGCTTGAGTTGTACAAAGAGTGGAATAAAGGAGGGAAAGACTGGAATTGGACCAGTGAGAGCTTCAGAGAAGAGACGGAAGGTTTGGGTTGAGGTGGCGGCAGTGGCAGAGGAGATGGAGAGAAGTGGGGAGGCTGGTTCCGCAGGTACAGTGGCTGCCCGAGTTGACCAGATGTAGATTTGGGGATTGTCCTTGGATAGACAACAGCCGAAGTTGTAGAAAAAGAAGAACTTGGCTTAGTCAGGGGTTCTTAACCTTTTTTTGAGAATCTGATGAACTTTATGGACCCTTTTCCAGAAAAATGCACTCACATTCATAATTTTGTACATTCGGTTTGAGACTTGGGTAATAACCTAGTCTTGGGATAGATATAGAGAAGAAATTAAAACTGAAAACCCCATAGAAATGTCTTGTTTGACCCATGCTTTTTCTGCGTGACTTTATCACTGCCATCTCATAGATGAGGGTACAGATGTATAAACTTCTCAAGGTGATATATCTTGTTTCTTTTAAAGATTTTATTTATTTATTTTTAGAGAGAGAGTAAGAGAGGGAGAGAGGGAAAGAAAAATCAATGTGCGGTTGCCTCTTGAACACCCTTAACTAGGGACCCAGCCCACAACCCAGGCGTGTGCCCTGACTGGGAATCGAACTGGCAAACCTTTGCTTCACTCAGTCCACTAAGCTGCACCAGCCAGGGCTAGGTAGGCTACATGTTGTATTTTAACAGTTTAAATGAACTGCTGACATGGAAAAAAATTAGGACACTCTGTGAGATTATTTGCAATTTTATCTTCTTTTGAAAAATCAGAAACCTTGAGTCTACTTTTTTTTTTAAATCACACTAGCTTATTGGAACTGGTTTGAGTCAGTTCCAGTGAACTAGTTCCCCTTTAGATGAGCAAAATTTGCCAAAATCTGCCCCTTGCCCACCTTGGTGGCCCATATTAAGTCTTTCACCTAGCATCCCTATAAAATAAGATAAAGAGAATCTAGGGAACATAGCACTTGAGTGTGGGGGCAAGAGGACCAAAGCCAGTGACTGAGGGGCCGGAAAGAGATTTTCAAGAAAGAGAAAGTGGTCAAATGCTACAGAGAGGTCAAGTAAGATAAGGATGAAACCATGTACATAGAGTTTCAGCAACAGAGGCCGTTGGCTTCAGATTCTTACAACAAAAGAACTTTGAGCACTGTAGCTATAACTTTTTTCTTCTTGTCCTGCAATGTAGGCTTTCTATAACAATTGAGAGCCACTGTGGCATGGACAGGAACCCAGAAAGCATTTATTGTAAAGGATGATTAACTGGAGCTAATAAATGCTGATACCAAGTCAGTCACTGCTCATTCTGCTGGCATTTTCTGACACAAGAACATCGGTATATAGATGCTATATAGGATGTAGACAGCATTTTTGGTGTTAGATTTTGAATGTGGATTATAGGGAAGAATTCTGAGTGGATTCTTTTAGCATAGCCCCAAGAAGGTGGGAAGACCCGACTTGATGAAGAATTAAACTGTACTATTCAGAAAACCGCTAGCAGCTGGAAGTGCATTTTAGCTTTGCAGACTCTAGATTAAAATGATAATTATCCTTATAGAAGACTACTACAGTTTCTTAATAGTTAATATTAAGTGATTACTATGTGCTGAGTACCATGCTAAGCATGGTTCATGAAATACTTAATTTAATTCTAAATGACTCAACTTGGTGCATACTATTATAATTCTCTCTTTACCTGTGAGAAAACTGAAACCTAAATAACTTGCCCAAGGTCATAGACCTAGTCATTAGGAGAACGAGATTTGAGCGTTGGGCTCTGATGCTCGCTAGTGCCAGAGTGTTCTCAACTTCTGCATAAACTCCCCTTTACCTTTCTGATAAACCAGCTAAGGAACTCAACTACTGTAAAGGCCATTTCCATTTAAACTCATAATGCATATTTATTTTTCCAATAATAAATGGCACATAATAGACATTGAGTAAGCATTTATTTGATTTATTTTTAAATATTTTAGTTTGAACTTTATACTGAATATTGTATTTCTGGGTGATAGGCAGTTTTTTTCACTGATCTTTTCAAATCACATCAGTTGATTTTCATTATTTCTAATGTTACTACTTTTCACATTGATATGTGGGATGTTAGTATTTAAAAAAATTAATATACTCATCTGTTTAGTGTTTCATTTTTTGCTGTATGCAGTTGAATTAAAACAAAAAAACTTAAAATGGGGAGTTTTTTTAAAAGACTTTAAAAGTATGTGACTGAGATAAGTATACTCATCATCTGGATTAATTATGTTAGAAAACTAAAATTCTGAGAATTTGGGTTCATGCTATATTGAAAATTGTAAGGTATGTTGCAGTTCTAGGCTCTTAAAAGAGGGTAGAATATAAACTTACAGATGGCAATTAGGGAAAAATACTGTGGCAGTGAAATGAACATGCTTCTGTAACATGAGACCCAAAAGAACAGTAAGAACATGCAGAGATTCCACGTGGAGGTGATGGAGCAACCGTCCCTGAGAGAGTAATATCCATGCTTCTGTTAAATGGTTTGTGGTTGCTGTTGGAAGGCTGAGAGGGCTGTAGGTTGCTTTTGTTAAACCTTTTCCTGATTTTTCTTTCTGCTAATGCCTCATTCCTCTGTATTTGTAAGATGAAAGGAACAGTATAAAGGAATTGTTTTATTTTCCAATGAAATTCAGTATATAATAATTTAAAGCAAATTTTACACCTAACCATATTTTCTACTCTTGAATTCCAGTATATGTTTACTGTGCAGCTAGTTTTTCTGTGAGACTATTCTCAGTAATAGTTCATTTTGCTTTCTGGTAATAAATAAATAAGGTGTATGATCTGCTGCTAAAGTGCTTAATTACCAGCATTCTCCTACTTAAGGCAGCATGTTCTAAGCAAGGTATTTCCATAGCTTTGACGATAATACCTGCGATAGTTGTTCATGAATTGAGTCTAGTTAGGAATTTTTTTCCTTCCTCCTATAAGTGGCTTTCATCATATATTATAAGATAGAGATTAGGCATAGGTTTTTCATTATGGACTAGACATGCGATAGTATTTAAATATTAGGTCTGTAAGACATTTGATTAAGAGCATGTGAACTTTATATATTCTGTTTCTTTATATCTTAAAATGAGAAAGCATGAAGGCCATGTGATTGCCTTTGGTAGAGAAGGTGTAAAGAACTTGTGTTGTGGGAAGCCAGATATAAAGAATGAAAAAAATGTAGGGTCTTTTCCCTGAAGTCTGCCTTGGTGCTTTTGTCATGATTTCTTCTTTAATTAAAAAAGAAACACCTATTAAACTGGATGACTGAAGGACTAGTTTTTAAAAGTTTACAGACAAAGTGATTTTTTTAGAAGATTTTATTTATTTATTTTTAGAGAGGGGGAAGGGAGAAAGAAGAGAGAAACATCAATGTGCGGTTGCCTCTCGTGCTCCCCCTACCAGGGACCTGGCCTGCAACCTGTCCTGTGCCTTGACTGGGAATTGAACAGGTGACCCTTTGATTTGAAGGCCTTTGCTCAATCCACTGAGCTATACCAGGCAGGGTGACAAAGTGATTTTTTTTTTTAAGAAAAGATTTTATTCTTAGGGAACGGGAGAGAGAGAAATACGCTCTGAGCAGGGACTGGGTCCAACCCAGGCATGTGTCCTGACCAGGAATCGAACCTAGCAACCTTTCACTTTGCAGGATGATGTCCAACCAGCTGAGCTACATTGGCCAGGGCTATACACAAAATGATTTTGACATAACATATTACTCACTTAGAAGGAAGTTATATTTCAAAGCAGAAGGCCATTTTCCCCAAACATTCTTGCCTTTTATGGTGTATATAAAGTGAGTCTGAATTTATTTAGCAGTAAGTTGAGCTTTTAAAAGAGGGATTTGAAAATGGCAAAACGGGTCAGTTGGTCAAAATGAAGAGTCAAAGAATGATATAAAATTGGCTTTTAGCAGTACTTTAAAACATTAAAAATAAAAAGGGAGGAAAAATTAATCAGATGTAAAAAAATTAAGATAGAAGAAAAGTTGTTTATAAGATGTTGAAATTAAATGTCTTTTTGTAATGGCATAGGGGGTCATTAAAAAGAGCTTTTCCACCTGCGGCAAATGCTTAATGAGGGCAATTGGCTAGATTAATGAATTCTTAGAGTTAGAAGAAAGTTGACTAGGTAGATTTTAATGCCTTCTTGTGTTTTTAGACATTATTTGTAAAATAGACATTGGATAGCAGATTATATGACATCTATTTAATGAAATGTTTGATGGTATTTAGTGAGATATACTAGGATATTAAAAACTTTTAAAGCTATATTCTGATTTTTCTCTTGGTGTATGACTGTGGCTATTAGATATTATTGTATAGACTACCTAAAGTACCGATGTAGTGATTGTTAGAAGTTACTGAATGATCAGGGGGTAAATCTAGTAACCTTTGTTTTGGGCAGATAGCTTAGAATTAAGAGTAGCTGTCACAGAAGCTATTTACGTAGGCAGTGTGTATTTATTGAGCGCCTATTAACTGCTAGGCCCTGGTATACAAAGATGAACAGAAAACTGTCATCCCTCCAGGACCTTCTTTTCTAAGAGGGAAGACAGAAAAATGGCCAGTTAAATAGAATGTAGTGAGTGCCTGAACAGAGAAATGCATGCAGTTCCTCACCAGAACGTGTAACTAACTCAGCCTTTGGAAAGCTGCACGGGGTGGCGGCTGAACTGTGCTCTGAAGAGTTCGACTAGGGCAGGCCAGCAGAGGGAAGACATTCCTCGCTCCGGACAGAGGTGGCCACCTGATCTTAGGCTTGGTGGCACCAAAGGAGCCTGCTGTGCTCAGGGCGGTGGGTGAGGTCCTCCAATTATTCACTTCCTTTCTTTTGAATGAATCTCATCTCACAGATTATAATCTTCTAAAGGCAAAAATTACGCCTCTTAACTATTATATCCCCCATAGCTCCAGGAAAGATGGATTTTTTGTTAAGTGTTTAATTAGTCAATACTTGCCATTAAAGCTAGAATCATGCCAGTAACAGAGGATGAATTGAATCAAGTTTAGTAATTTCTTTAATAGCATGTTGACTCTTTCAAATAAAAAGAAAATTATTACAAAAGTAATTTGTTATAAAAATTATGTAATAAATTTGTTTTATGATTTTATTTTAGTATGTGGATTGGACAAAAATAGGTTTACAGTTGTGCAACAGAGTTTATTCTTGTATTATTTGTTAATTATTTTCTGTACAAACAACTGTTGACCTACTTTTGCCTATCCCTATAATTTTTCTATACATAATTTTGGAAGATATTTCTGGTTAATGAGAGCAGAATAGTGACATCTCTGTTCTCTCTAAACTAACTAAAAATAGTAAGAATGAGAAACAGGAAAGAAACTCTATCTTGTTAACTAATAAAGCCTTGTAATCAGAATATATGAATTAATGTTGTTAAGTATAGTGAAGATTGAACCAGAGCAAGAGAGGATGCTTGGACAGGATGATTTTTTCCTCTGAAACTCAGGCAAAGTGAGGGGGGTAGCTTTCTCCCAAGAAGGTGGATGACTCACCATGGGGTCAAAACCAACAACTTAATACTGGGAGTGGCTAAGTGGTATGTATCTACATTAAACTCCCAGTGTGGCAGGCGAGGTGGGCTGGAATCACAAACTACAGTCATGCCATTTTTGCAGCAAGTTTAGAGGAAAAATGGGCAGTAGACAGCCTTACAGATGTGGATCTTAGTGAACTGAAGAGAAACAAAGCCTGTATTATCATGCCCTAAAATCTGTGTCATATGGGCCCCTGTGAGTTGGAGAGACTAGTCCAGCATTGAGTCAAACCTCAAGGGAAGAGTGTGTAAATAAGACAACAGAAAGAGATAAAACTGAACTGATGGGACCTGGGTACAAAATAAAAGAGAAAAATGTAGTCATAATAGAAATGAAGGTCACTTTCAAAGCAGCAGATACACAGTATAGCTGGGAATATTGGAGGTAAGCTTGAGAAATTTAAGCAATCCAAAATGGAAAAAGTAAAAATTAAGATGAGAGATATGAAATACAATAAATCTAGCTCAACAGTAATCAATACCCCTGAAGAAGACAACAATAAATAAAGCAGAAAAAAAATTTCAAAACATTGAGTTTCCCACAATAACAGAAGACTTGAAATTATAAATAGTTTTTAGTCCTCAAATGTAAAGACTTATTGTTAGGTAAAAATGCAGGGGAAATCAAGCCCCCTATAAAATATAGAGGCTGGCCTTTGGCTTTTTCATTCTAGAAGACATGGAAAAAATATACAGAGTCGGTAGACCAAAAAATACGACCCAAGAATTTTATGTCTAAGCAAGCAGTAGTTTAAGTATATTATCAATTGGCATGTATTTCCAAACAGAAAAACCATAGCTTAGATTCTGTAAGTCAGCCCTGGGTGGAGAGATGAATTGAAAGGAGGAATAGAGATGAACTGAAAGGTGAATTAAAAGAATTAGTGATTAGGCCCTGGCTGGTGTGTCTCAGTGGACTGAGTGCCGCCATCCTGCGACCCGAAGAGTCACCTGGATTCCCAGTTCCCAGTCAGAGCATGTGCCTGGTCTCCAGTTGGGGGTGTGCGAGGGGCAACCGCACATTCATGTTTCTCTCCCTCTCTTTCTGCTTCCTTTCCCCTCTCTCTAAAAATAAATAAATAAAATCTTAAAGAATGAGTGCTTAGCATTGAATAAATATACATGTAGAACCAGCATTAAAATGTTATAAACTACGGCAATGTAGAAATGATATAAGGAAAAACTACTGCGTTTGGGATGGGTAGTTTAAAAAAATGGAAATTTTTCTCATTGTTTATAGCATGAGATCAGTCATGACAATGCAAAGTATACCAGTTTTCTTACTGTGCAGTAAAGAAGTGTTATCTAAAGGGCACAGATTAAATCTTCCAAGAAAACAGCCTGAATAATGAAATTTGTGATAAAAAGATAGAATTGAAAGCTAAAAGCAGTGCAAAAAAGGGTAATAACATTAAGATGAAATATTTGCCATGTAAATAAATATCAAAGTCTAAATTGGTTAAACCCATTTATCAAAAGCAAATGACACTTGGAGCAAAAAAGTCAGCCAGCTAACAGATGGCATCTGAAAGGAGACCAGCAGATAATATTTTAGGCTTTGCATTCATACAATCTTTGTTGCAACTATTCAGCTCTAGTGTTACTGCATGAAAGCAGCTATAGACAACATGTAAATGAATTAGCCAGGGTAGTGTTCCAGTAAAAGTTTATTTACAAAAACAGTGGGCCGACTTTGTCTTGTAAGCAAGAGTTTTCTTTTAAGCAAGAGTTTTCTTACCCGTGCTTTAAAACAGTGCCTCAGAAAACTTGAGAGTAAAAGGCTGGGCAAGGACTTAACTGGCAAATTCAAATAAAATGGGAGTCTAAATATGTATGTCAAACAAGGTTGAATTCAAGACAAAAATCATCACTTGAGTTGCATTTCCTAATGCCAAAGAATGATAGTCTGATAGTTATAAATCTCACATATCAAATAATACAGCTTTAAAATTTATAAAACAAAAAATATAAGGAGAAACGGATATCAGATTGTAGTAGGGGATTTTGACTCATCTCTTTCAGCTGTTCTTTTATTTGTCTTATTTTGTTCCCTTTTATTTATACTGTTGACACTAATACAGATGTCTGTATTCCCTGCATCCCACTCTCCCTTCCCTCAGGCATTGCCACACTTGTCTGTGTATATGAGTTATACCTATATGTTCTTTGGCTAATCCCTTCACCTTTCATCCAGTCCACTGTCTACCCCGCCATCAAACTGTTCATATGTCCATGCTTCGTGTTTCTATTTTGTTCATCAGTTATTTTACTCATTAGATTCCATATATAATTGAGATCATATGATATTTGTCTTTCTCCAACTGGCTTATTTCACTTAGGATAATAATTTCCAGGTACATCCATGCTGTTGTAAAAGGTAAGAGTTCCTTCTTTTTTAATGGCTGCGTAGTATTCCGTTGTGTGAATGTATGAACGCTTTTTTTTAATCCACTCATCTGTTGATGGGCACTTGGGCTGTTTCTAGATCGTGGCTGTTGTAAATATCTTTCCTAGCACTATCTTTCAGCTCTTGACAGAGCGAGCAGACAAAACACGTAACAACACAGTGGACGTTAATCCCCCAACATATGGTATAACAAACAATATACTCTGGAAACAATGAGTACATTTTTTTTTCAAGAATACCTAGTAGGCCCCTGATAATAATACCTGAGACTTAAAGAAAATCTCATTCAATCCGGAAAGCAGAAATATATACAGATTATGCTCCTTATTCTTATCTAGAACTAAAAACAAAGGAAAGCATAAAATTCTACCATCTGAAAAAATTAAATAACTCTTGAATCAAAGGAAAAATTAAAATATTAAATTCAAATAAGCTAGAAAATACTGATAATCAAAATTCTGGGTACTCGTACCAATAGAATATGGCTAAAGCAGTACTCAGGAAAATTTATAAATTACTAAGTAAGAAAAAATGAAAATGGAAGAAGTCAGCCCAAGAAGTTACAAAAAAAAGTAATAAATGGATAGACAGCAGAAAGAATTATTGAAGATAAAAGCAGAAATTAATGAATTAGAAAACATACATGGAGATACTAAAAAATCCAAGAGATTTTGGTTTGGTTGGTTGTTTGTTTGTTTTAGAAGATACTGGTAAAAAAAATATGAAACAAAAACCCCTACTGAACCTGCCGTGAACAGAGGGAGAAAACACAAACACCACATATGTGTGTGAATGAATACACAGAATATGAGAATAAATCACGTACATTTAGGACATTAAATGTAAGAGATCGCATTGCTAAATTGTATGCAGATAGAGTTGAAAACTGGATTCGCTACACAAAAGCACTACTGAGCCCTGGCAACTTGTAGGACCATTCTAAGGACCTTAGAAACCATGGCGCTTTGTAACTTGTTCAAGAACATAGGAAAAGAGAAAGACTTTCTAAATTATTTTTTGAAATATTATATTGATACCCAATTCTGGCAGAGCACACCAACAGGAAATGAGCCCATTCTCAAAATACAAAAATCTTAAAAATTAGGAAGTATAGCCCAGCAGCGCATTAGAAGAAGAACACATAGTGACCAAGTTGCTTTCATCCCAGAACTGTAAGAGTTCAGGATCGGGAAATACTGAACACCATATTTTAAAAGAGAAAAATGATCATCTCCTTAGAAGGTAAAAAATAATTTGATAAAATTAATCATTCATTCTGAGTTGTTTCTAAAGAACAACTCTTAGTAAAATAGGAATTAATACTTAACGTAACAGGAAATACATTATGATAAAAGTCAGCAGTTTTTGTACCGTTGACTCAAAGCAGTTTCATTTAAAGCTAGGAGTAAGAATGGTTGCTATTATTAACATTGTTCCAGTAGTTTTGGCCAATTCAAATGAGAAAAAATGTGTAAAACTAAAAAGAAAGGGGAGACCAATCGACAGATACAATTGTGTACCCTGGAATATGTCCAAGTAAAAAGTAAACACTGCCCTTCACATCCCTCCATTCCTGACCTTAGATATTTCTCTTGATTTATAAAATATATATGTGGGTACATGGGCTCATTTTTTTTCCTAGTGGTAATCAAACTGACTCTGAAAATTACTTTTTTCTCTTATATCCAGTGTGGTTTTTTTTCCCCCTGGAGTTATAGATTTACTTAAACTAATCCATGAAGGATTTGTGTGTGCCAGGTGGATGAAGAGGCCAAAAAAGTGTAAAAGTGAAACCGCATGGGTTTTGGAGTAGATCCAGACCTTCAGAGCAGCCAGATCCAAAATTTTAGTCCCAGCTTTTTCTTGCACCCTAGTAAGTGAATGGGTAAAGCCATTATTTTTGTTTTACGTTGGTATGATTAGGTTTACTCAGTAATGAATGTGATTTTTATTTTTTAATTAATTTTTTATTGTTCATGCTATTACAGTTGTCCCAATTCTTCCCCTTTGCCCCCACACCCAAATGTGATTTCTATTACCCAAGATACTATTTCAGAGTTTTCGTTTTCCAGTTAGAGTAAGTGAAATACTTCTCAAGGGTAATACAAATTATCTATTTTGTATCACTGGCAGGTGGAGTGTAGTCACAAGAATTAACATGAATTATAATTTTCACTTGCTCAGTGCTTAGTATGTTCATGCTCTGTACTATTTGATCCGTGGAGCAGCCTGGCAATAACATAGCTACTGTCATTATCTCTCTTTTACAGATGAGAAAACTGGGGTTAAATGACTTGTTCAGGGTGACCAGGTCCAGATTTGGGACTTGAGCAAACCTATCTCCTGACTCCTCCAACATTGATGTGTCTTGTCACACTCACTGGTGTTAAGGAATTTCATAGTCAGCTTTGTAAAGGAGAGAGTGCTCCCTGAGCTTTTCTGTAGCTGGTATCTCAGCTGTCCGTTAGACACGTGGGTGACTTTTGGAGTGTGGACAGAGTGTTAGATCACATCAGCCCTCTACAGCCCTGAGTGGACAAATTAGTTGATTCAATTTTTTTTTAAGATTTTATTTATTTATCTTTAGAGGGGAAGGGAAGGAGAGAGGGAGAGAAATATCAATGTATGATTGCCTCTCATGCATCCCCTGCTGGGAACTGGCCTGCAACCCAGGCATGTGCCCTGACTGGGAACCGAATCGTGATCCTTTGGTTCGTGATCAATCCATTGAGCTACACCAGCCAGGTTGATTCAGTTTCATTGTAGACTATGTGGTGTTATAATATGTAAATGCTACTGCTGGATCTTTTGTGTTTAGAGAGGTAATGAGTATTGTGTTGTTTCTTCCATTTTCTTACTAAATCTTTAAAGACTCATAAACCATGATTATTATTGTATTTCAAAACAGGGGTGTCCAACCTGTGGCCCACGGGCTACATGTGGCCCAGGGTGGCAAGTAATGTGGCCCAACATAAAATTGTAAATTTACTTAAAACCGTTTTTTTGCTAATCAGTTTTCTTTAGTGTTTGTGTTTTTAATATGTGGCCCAAGACAACTCTTCCAACGCGGCCCAGAGATGCCAAAAGGTCGGACACCCCTGGTGGTGTGACTGGGGGTGTCCTGTGTTGCAGAGCCCTAACTGAATGGTGGGAATATGGTGGGGTGTGAGTCTTTGGGCTCAAGAAGTTTATAGTTTGGGTGGGATAAGAGAGGGGGAAGATTAAAGGGAAAATCACTTTTTAAAAAACAGCAATTGGCTTTTCTTTGTATTTCATAGAAACATTTGTTACAAATTGCCAAATATTTGCCAACTTAACAAAAAATGTAGACTTTCTGAAGGAAGTTTGAGGTCTGTTGGCATTGTAAAGAGATTTGGGTTCTGAAAATAGGTATAGCCTGTCAGCGCCAGTAATGAAATGAAAAGTCCTGCCACCTTATATTTGTTTGGTGGAAGACCCCTAATTTTTAAGGTATTTTCAGAACTTAACCAAAGGAGAAGTTACTTAGTTCAATTTGGAGGGGTAAGGTAACTTAAATATTTTATTCCTCATTATCTGAATTCAGTATTTGGATGTTGGATTACAATGAAGAATCTATCCCATTAGAAGGGTGGAATCCTGGTATTTTACTTCCAAGGTGAGCAAGCTTTGCTTATTTAATTTTGTTAACTAGGCCTTTTGATATTTTTGTAGACAATCTGCGTCATCTTGATTCTGCAGCATTCCAAAGTGTGGTATCCTTGGGGTTCTCTTAACATTGCTATGGTGCAGAAGATTTAAAATCAGGTATGGCTGTGGGGCTAGAAGTCCCTCAGTGAAATTCTTAGCTTAAATCTGCCTTACACTCTCTGATTTATCATTTGGGTTTCTTTTTTGTGGTGGTCTTTTAGCTGATGTTCACAAGGAATAGAGTCACGTGATGTATGAAGGGAAACATATACACTTCTCTGAGGTTGACAATAAGCCCTTGTGCTCGTATAGCCCCAAACTGTGCAAGCAGCGGCGACTCAACGGCTACGCTTTCTGTATCAGACACGTTCTGGAGGACAAGACTGCCCCCTTCAAGCAATGTGAATATGTGGCCAAGTATAACAGCCAACGCTGCACCAACCCCATCCCCAAATCAGAGGATCGTAGGTAAGAGCTAATAATGGGATTCTATCTTTGATTCAGTTAGAAGGCTGGGAATTTTTCTTTTGATGTGGTGAATTTAAATGATGCTCTCTTGGGGTAATCTAAGAAAATTCTGAAAATGCTTCTAAGGATGACAGATAGCAGTTTTTTTAAAAAAATGGAGTAGAAAATCTGGGGAATTATTTGAAAAGTATGCTTGAGTGTCATATTTTTTATTGATTTAATAGACATTTTAAAATTATTTAAAGAATTTTTTTCCCTCAAAGTTGTTGCTTGACATCTTGGCACTGCTGTATTTAATTTGCAGCTTTATAAAGTGTTTCTGACTTGTCTACTTAGTTTTGTCATCTGCCTAAATGAGAAAAATTGTAGCAACTACTTAGGTGTTGTAATTAATGATAATTTTGAAATTTTTAAATCTGTACTTGAAAGGTAGCAATGTCCTTAATTGAAAAATAATTATTCAGAAGAATGCTATTTGAATCACTCAGATTTGTTTTCTCTGAGACTTCTAAAGCAGTATTTGGCATTGTTTTATAATTTTGCCTTTTATGATTAAAAAGAGTTCCATATAGAGTAGGTTTACTATGAGTTAAAAACTATTTTCATAGTAATGGTAGGTTTTATCACTACAATTATGAATTTAGGCTTTGCTGAATTTTTAAAAAATAAAATGAGGTGCTTTTAAAGAAGTTGTATGCTGGTGGTTCATCTCTCATATTTGTAGGAAAATTTACACTGTATTTCACATATAATCCCTTTTTCACATCTTTTTGGTTAGTTCTCCAGAAACCATGTCGATCGCTGTAGGCTATTACAGAGGGAAGCATGCTTATTAAATACAACAGTTTCAAATACTTGCTAGCTTTAGGTAGAAAATTGAACTTTTTACCTCTCAGAATATATGTATACATACATATTGCTTATGTATAGGAACAAGGGTGAACTTTTTACTTGCACCTTAGACGGCATCATCCTTGTTCCTATACATGTGCAAATGTCACCTACGTGAAATGTTTGAAAAAGAATCATGTATTTTATATGTCACACTGAACAATTTTTACACTTTTAGGGTGAAATAAGTAATTTGTGGGTAGAGATCCCACAAAAATTAGTATAGTATAATGTGATTTGGGAATACTCCATTAGAATTTCTAAAGAGCATTTAAGGCTTCAAATTAGAGTACCCGAAAGTCAGAAACAGCTGCTTAGTGAGCTAAGGAATAAAACTTTAATCTCAGGTGAGAATGGGACCACTGTATTAGGGTAAACATATCTGTCCAGTTAGTTGTAGCAGACTGAAAATGTTAATTTCTTACTCCTGCCCTTTTTAAATTTAAAGAATGGAAGAATTTGAATTAAATGTTTACTTCAAGCTCCATTATAAACACATCTCAATAATTTTGTCTTTAGTTTATCACAGTTGGAATTGTCAACCTTGGATTTTTTTTCAGTTCAGCTGAAACAAGTATTAACTTATATCTAACAGCAGAAAGTAAAGTGAGAGTCACTCTGAATTGTCCAAAATATTAATTTTGTGAAGCATATATTTTTCACTTAGATATACTAAGTAATTTCCATTTTAGGACAAGATAAGGGAAAGGATTTTTGTGTTGTTATGTCAAGAAAAGCTATACTTGATAAGTGCTAATATACATATTTTTTTTCAAAATTAGCCCCAAAACATATGAATGCAAATGGTATTAAAATATACACATATATATTTGGTATTAATATTTTTGTTTGTTTGAGTGTTTGAAATACATTAAAGTAGATTTTAGAAGCCAGTAGTAGTCTTATGTTACTTCAAGAAATCCAGGTCTAATTTGTGTGATATGTCTTAACCTGTGTATAAATATTGATAATTGTAACTATACTACATGACTTACTGTAGAAAAGATTAATGTTCTTTTTTTTAGTTTTTATTTTTATTTTAAAAATTTTACTTATTTATTTTTAGAGAGCGGGGAAGGGAGGGAAGAAGAGAGGAAGGGAAACGTCAAAGTGTGGTTGCCTCTCATGTGGCTCTCACTGGGGACCTGGCCCACAACCCAGGCATGTGCCCTGACTGGGGACCGAACCACCAACCCTTTGGTTTGAAGCCTGCACTCAATCCACTGAGCTACACCCACCAGGGCTAAGATCAATATTCTTTAGAAAACCACTTTCATTATTGTTGGTGCACTTACTCCTTGGACACTTATGAATTTGAGATGGTTTATGTATTGTTTTAGAAAAAAAAATTTTCCAAGGACTTTTAATTGACAGAATTATTGGGTTGTTGGTCAGCTAGAAGAAGCTTCTTGATGGCTGGTGCCTAACTTCTCTGGTGTGTATTATAAATGCTAACTTACAGGGTTCCAGCTTTTTGAAGTAGAATAGTGATATATTTGGTAGAAGTACTGGTATAATTAAAAAGTAAAGTCCATTTTCTAAGCTAAGGCTCATTACTGTAACTCTGGTTTCTCAGAGATAAGTGGTTATATTAAATTGGTTATTTTATATAAAATAACTGCATATTTTTAGTAGTATGTGTATATTTACGAAAATTTCTTATCTGTGTGTTTATTTTTTAAAAGTTTCATTAAGCTATAATTCATATCCCATACAGTTCACCCATTTAAAATATACAATTCAGTATTTTTTATTATATTGACAGGGTTGTGCAACTCTGACCGCAGTCTAAATTTACAAGGTTTTCATCCCCCAAAAGGACCCATTAGCAGTTACTCTCCTGTCTGGTAACTTTTAGGCTAGAAGTTCATATTTGCATTCTTATTCTGAGTGCTGTTCATAACCAAGTAAGCAGCTCTAGTTCTTGCGGTGGACGATGTTCTATCAGGGGCGGACGATGTTCTATCAGGGGCGGCTGGCTGCTTCGGAGTCCTGCTCTGCTGCGCCCGCCGCGAGTGGAGAGGGAGGCGGGGCAGCTGGACGCGCGTCAGCCGCTGCTGCGCGGCCGGTGAAGCACACCGCGGTCTCCTTTGCCGGTTCCTGCTGCCTGCGTGTGAATGGGCAGGAAAGGCTCCGTTCTAAGTTAAAAAAAAAAAAAGCCTTCATTTTTCTCCACTAAAAAAAACTGTCCTTTTGTGAATTTGAAAGTGTGTGGGAAACAGCAACAAAAACTCTTTACTGTTTATTGGTAAGCTTCTTAGAATGGGCGTCGCTGGAGCCCTTTCCCTTGTGGGCCACAGCCTTATGAATCTGTTCTCTGTGTGTAGAACATACAGTGGGCACTTGACGTTCCTAAGGGTGATGGCGTAAGATCTTTATGAATCCCTAAGTACTTGAATGGCATTGGAACATAAATATTTTTCCTCCGTATGAGAATTTTAAGTGATTCTTGCTGAAGAACTTTGTTTGGTACGAATCCAGAGCAGGGAAGCGGTCTGAGAGGCGAGCGCCGGCCACTCACTGTTTGAACGCCTGCTGGCTGCCCGCCTGTGCACATGTTTGGCTCACACTCTTGCTTCAGCGGAACCGCCCGGACCCTGAGGATTGCTTCAGAGTGTGGAAGTTGCGTATGTGGAATTCATGAATGTCAAGAGTTACTCTAGTCATGCATTTTTAACGTATTAGGATTCACATATTACAAAGTGTAGTTTTATATTCTGCTTTCCTTAACATGTATCATGAACATTTTCCCATTTATGTTTGTGTTTTTAAAGGTACTGCAACAGCCACTTGCAGGTACTTGGCTTTATCCCGAAAAAAGAGAGGAAGAAAAAGAATGATCCTATAGATGAGGTAAAGGTCAGGCACCAGATGGATACCATGGCCTTCAGCCTGACGGTGCCCACATTGGCCTTGAAGGTGCCCAATGGACTGGATGGAATGTCCCTCTCTCCACCAGGGGCAAGAGTCCCTCTCCACTACCTGGAAACTGAGTTGGAAGACCCGTTTGCTTTCAACGAGGAAGATGATGACCTAAAGAAAGGGGCAACTGTGAGAAAGAAGTTGCAGAGCAAGCTGGCCCAGAATCGGCAGCGCCAGAGAGAGACAGAGATTTTAAAAGTCCGACAAGAGCACTTTAGTCCCCCTCCTGCACCTTCACAGCAGCAGCCTCCACAGCAGCACTCCCACCTGTCACCTTTGTCCACTTCTGTAAAACCTCCAGCGCCACCGCAGGGTTTAGTCTGCAAGTCACCTCAGCCTCAGAACACCAGCCTACCACTGCAGGGAGTGGCCCCCACCACACACACTATAGCACAAGCGAGGCAGTTGTCTCACAAGAGGCCTCTGCCCCTCCTGCCATCAAGTAGGGCTCCTGTTGCGGACCCGCCCAGGACTGACCGGGTCCTTATGAAAGCCACAGCCTTCTCTCCACATTTCTCTTGTATAAGTCGACTGCAGAGACTGGTGAAACTGTGCACCCAGAAACATCAGTTGGACACTGATCTGTTTCCCCACTTAGGTGAGTTATCTGTTTTACCATGACATATATGTGTAGTAAAACAAAATGTGCCCTTTTGCCCCAGACTTCCTTTTCTTTTTGAAAAAAAAAATTAATTTGAGAGAGAGAGGAAGGGGGTGGGGAGAGACACACACACATTGATGTGAGAGAGAAACATTGATTAGTTGCTTCCCATACACGTCCCCACCAGGGATCAAACCTGCAACCTTTTGGAAGGGATGTCATCCTGTACACTTTAGGGTTGGGGGTTCGATTCCTGGTCAGGGCACCTACCTAGATTGCAGGTTCACTCCCCAGTTGGGGCATGTATGGGAGGCAGCCAGTCAGTGTTTCTGAAATTGGTGTTTCTCTCTCTCCCCTCTGCCCCTAAAACCAATAAACATATTTTTAAAAAAATAAATAAATAAAGCAAATAAATGAGGGACATCGATATGTCTGTTGATTATGTATATAGATAGATGTTTACCTGTTAGGTATGAGCATAGGTGAAGTGCGAATGGATATACACCACCAAACTGTTAACGTTGGCTATCACAGGAGGATGGAACTGGACAGGGTATGTTTTTTTAAGGAGATGGGAGTGGTACCTCTTAATATAGCTTTATATTTTTTGACCTATTACTAAACCATGTATGACTTGTTAATTAATAAACACCCCAAACCTTATTAATGCTTATTTATTAATACCTTGGTATATTTTTTCAAGTATGTAAAATTAGGTTCTTGCTATACATAGTTTTGTAACCTGTTTTAAAATATTTCGTAATGTATTATGAATTAGTATGAACATAATTTGTGACAACTGAGTACCTTTTCTAATTTGAGTCATTTCCAGTTTATATCATTATCAAGTGTTGTAGCTCTACAGCCTTCAGGTAACTACTTGAAGTAAAATAACTACTGTCATATCTTTAATTTTTCCTTCAAATAGATTCCTAGAAGCAGAATTGCTGATTCCAAGCTTTTGCATTTTTTAAAAAAGGATTTTAATGTGTGTTGCCAAATTTCCTTTCAGAGTTATTTTGTCAGTTTCACCTTTGGAAGTATATGAGAATGACAGCTTCTCTACCTCTTTATAGTCATGGGTATTCGATGTTATTATTATCATCATTATTACTTCACCTTTGCAAATTTGATAGAAATTTTGCTTTAATTTGCATGCTTTAGATCAGCATTTCTTGAAATTTTTGGCCTTAGAATCGTTTTATTTACATTCTTAAAAATTACTGAGTACACCAAAGAGCTTTATGGATACGAGTTACATCTATTGATACTTACTGAATTGGAAGTTAAAACTGAGAAATATTTAAAATAATCATTCATTTAAAAATAAAAACAAACTCACCACATGTTAACATGTTCTTTTTACAAAAAATAATTGTTTTCCAAAACAATTATGTGAAGAGCAGCATTGTTTTTACGTTGTTTTGAAAATCATAATATATGATTTACTGAAAGATAGCTAGATTCTCATATTTGCTTTTGTGTTCAATTGGTCATATCATGTGGTTTTGGTTACCAGATGAAACTATGGCCTTAGGTATTTGTAGTTGACAAAGGGAGGAACGCTTTAATTGCTTCCCCCGTCCCCAAATAATTGTGGATATTCTTATTTGACTATATACCAAAACTTGGCAAGTGGTAGTTTCTTTTATTTTTTAATTAATTTTTTATTGAACCTATTGGGGTGACATTGGTTAACAAAATTATATGGGTTTCAGGTACAGAGTTTACAACACATCATCTGTATACTATATTGTGTGTTCACCACCCTAAGTCAAGTCTCCTTCCTTCACCATTTATCCCCCTTTTCTCACTTCTACCTCCCTTCCTCCCCCATTGCCTCTAGCAGTCATCATACCTGTTGTCTGTCCATGAATCTTTCTATTTTTTTTCTTTGCTTAATCCCTTCACTTTTCTTACCCAGCCTCCAACTTCCTCCTCTCTGACAAATCTCAGTCTTTTGTTCTCTGTATTTATGAGTCTGTCTCCACTTTGTTATTTTAGTTTGTTCATTATATTCCACATAATGGAATCATATAGTACTTGTTTTTCCCCAACTGGCTTATTGCACTTAGCAAAATACTCTCCAGGTCTGTCCGTGCTGTCACAAAAGGTAAGATTTTCTTCCTTTTTAATGGCTGAGTAGTATTCCAGTACGTAGCCGTACTACAGTTTTTTTTAATCCACTCATCTATTGATGGACAGTTGGGCTGCTTCTAAATCTTGGCTATTGTAAATAATGCTGCTGTGAACTTAGGGGTGCATATATTCTTTTGAGTTAGTGTTTCAGGTTTCTTTGGGTATATTCCCAGAAGGGCAATTGCTGGGTCATAAGACAGTTCTGTTTTAAATTTTTTGAGGCATTTCATACTGCTTTTCACAGTGGCTGCCCCAGTCTGCATTTGTACTAACAATGCACTTGGGTTTCCTTTTTCCACATCCTTGCCCGCACTTGTTTGTTGATTTATTGATAACCGTTCTGACAGGTGTGTGGTGATACCTCGTTGTGGTTTTAATTTGCATTACTCTGATGATTAGTGACATTGAGCATCTTTTTGTATGTCTATTGGCCATCTGTATATCCTCTTTGGAGAGGTGTTTACTCATGTCTTTTGCCCATTTTTTACTTGGATTATTTGGGTTTTTTGGCATTGAGTTTTATGAGTTCCTTATAAATTTTGGAAGTTAACTCGTTATTACTTGTATCAGTGAATATGTTCTCCCATTCAGTGTGTTGTCTTTTCGTTTTGTTGATGGTTTCCTTTGCTGTGCAGAAGGTTTTTAGTTTATAGTCCTATTTGTGTATTTTTTTCTTTTGTTTCCCTTGCTCAAGACAATATATCAAAAAAAATTTGTTATGAGACATGTTTGAGACTTTACTGCCTATGTGTTCTTCCAGGATTTTTATGTTTTTGAGTCTAATATTTATCTTTAATCCATGTTGAGTTTATTCTTGTAAAGGTTTTTTAAAAAATATATTTTATTATGCTATTACAGTTGTCCTATTCCCCTCCTTCATTCCCCTCCACCCTGCATACCCCTTCCCTTCACATTCCCCCCCTTTAGTTTATGTCCATGTGTCACAAGTTCTTTAGATTCTATATTTCCCCTACTATTCTTGCCCTCCCCTCATCTATTTTCTATTTACTGTCTATGCTACTTATTCTCTGTACCTTCTCCCTGCTTCTCCTCCTCCCACTCCCCTGTTGCTAACCCTCCTTGTGATCTTCATTTCTATGGTTCTGCTCCTGATCTAGCTGTCCTCTTAGTTTGCTTTTGTTTTAGGTGTGGTTGTTAATAACTGTGAGTTTGCTGTTCTTTCACTGTTCATATTTTTTAATCTTCTTTTTCTTAGATAAGTCCCTTTAGCATTTCATATAATAAGGGCTTGGTGATGATGAACTCCTTGAATTTGACCTTATCTGAGAAGCACTTTATCTGCCCTTCCATTCTAAATGAAAGCTTTGCTGGATAGAGTAATCTTGGCTGTAGGTCTTTGGATTTCATGACTTGGAATACTTTTTTCCAGCCCCTTCTTGCCCGTAACGTCTCTTTTGAGAAATCCGCTGACAGTCTGATGGGAACTCCTTTGTAGGTGACTGTCCCCTTATCTCTTGCTGCTTCTTCCTTATCTTTAATCTTGGTTAGTGTAATTATGATGTGCCTTGGTGCATTCCTTCTTGGGTCTAACTTCTTTGGTACTTTCTGAGTTTCCTGGATTTCCTGGAAGTCTGTTTCCTTTGCTAGATTGGGGAAGTTCTCCTTTATTATTTGTTCAAATAAGTTTTTCACTTGTTGCTCCTCCTCTTCCCTTTCTGATACCCCTATAATTTGGATGTTGGGATGTTTAAAGATGTCCCAGAGGTTCCTAAGCCTCTCCTAATTTTTTTGAATTCTTGTTTCTTCATTATTTTCTATTTGGTCATTTTTTTCTTCCTTCTGGTCCACTCCACTGATCTGAGTCCCAGTTTCCTTTCCATCACTATTGGTTTCCTGTGCATTTCCCTTCATTTCACTTCGTTTAGCCTTCATTTGTTCCTCTAATTTGTGACTAAAATCAACCACTTCTGTGAACATCCTGATCACCAGTGTTTTGAACTGTGCATGTGATAGGTTGGCTATCTCTTGGTTGCTTAAAAGTATTGGCTCTGGGGCTTTGATTTCTTCTTCTCTTTGAGCCATAATGTTTTAGTCTGTTTGCACCTGTTATGTATGAGGGGCGGAGCCTTAGGTGTTCACCAGGGCGGGGCGACCCAAGTTGCTGGGTTGTGATGCTATATGTTGGGGCAGGGTCAGAGAGGGGCAATGGCGTTTGTTCCCCTTTCTCTCGGATTTTGGTCCCCTCTGCTGCTTCCCACAAGCAAACCAGGCCCCCCTGGTGCTGGCTCCCGGGTGTGTGGGCCTGTGCACTCCCCAGGACCCTGTGGGTCTCTCCAACAAACTCTCTGTGAGCCTGGGAGCTTCTCCCGGCGCCTCGACCTCGAGAGTTTTTCCAGTTGGTGCTTTTAGACTTTAATTTCTGTCACTGGGGTTCTAGACTGGGCTGTCTATCTCACCACTCGCTCCTTCGCCTGGTTCCTTCGCCTGGTTTATCTGCGTGACCGCAGTCAGCCTGCTGCCTTGCGCCCCCACTGGGTCTGCCAATTGCCACCCCAGCCCGGGATCTGCCAACGGCTGCCTGCACGCTTGGATCGGTCTGGTTGCTTTCTCCTGTGCAACCCCACTCCGCCAGCCGCTGACTCCTCCCCTCTTACCGGTCTGGATGAATGGTTCATTATTGTCGGAGTTCATTCAGTACATTGTTCATACTATATTTCACTACTTTTTCCCTATGAATTTGCTTTTCAAAATGTAACACAACATGGGGCAGCTATTGCTTAAAAGAATTAAAAGAAAGCCCAAGCCACATTAGAAATAGGATGTTACCATTCTGCCCCTCCCTCTGTCTATAGTGGGCAAGAGCCAGGGAATGGCCCTGCCTAGTGGCTGGAGTCCCTTCCTCCAGAGGTGCTGGGAAAGGGGGTTGGGGCGGCTTTGTCTTATTCTAGGGCCCTTCTTTGTTGAAGTACAGAGTGGCTCCACTGGTGTCTTTAGACTTTTTTCTTGCCTGAACTTCTTTTATCACCATCTGGAATATATTTTATGTTTTTATGACATTTTAGTGTGTGATGTTTTGATACTTAAGACAGTTTACCTTTTTCTTTTTTGTGAACTTTCTTTGCTTGCGTTGTTTCTCTTCAATTTGTGAGGTGTCTGACAAAAGAAGTTCTTCCTTCCATAAACCATTTGCAACAGCATGGATGGACCTAAGTGGTATTTTGCTAAATGAAATAAGAGAAAGACAAAAACCATACAATTTCCCTTATATGTGGACTCTAAAAAAGAACAAGCAGAATTGAAACAGATTCGTAGACACAGAGAACAGACTGATGGTACCCAGAGGGGAGGGTGGCTGGGGGGACTGGGTGAGGGATTAAGAAATGCAAGTTTGATAGTTACAGAATAGTTATGAGGATGTAAGGTACAGCATAGGGAATATAGTTGGTAATATTTGTGATAACTATGTGTGATGCCAGGTGGGTACTGGAAATATTGAGAGAAACACTTTGTAGAGTATATGAGGGGGGCTTCCCTCACAAAAATCAGAATTATCTTCTGGAGGGTGAGACCCTTGTATTGGGTTGGCTAGAAAGCCCTTCTAGTTGTTTCCATAAAATAAGACACAGTTTTCATTTTCACCAATAATTTTATTGATTTGGATATTTTGAGTATGCCAGTTATCTTTTGCGTTGGTATACCATTTGAATATTCTTTTTTTTTTTAGATTATTTATTTATTTATCTTTTAGAGGGGAAGGAGAGAGGGAGAGAAACATCAATGTATGATTGCCTTTCGTGCATCCCCTGCTGGGAGTTGGCCTACAGGGAACCGGCCTGCAACCCAGGCATGTGCCCTGACTAGGAATCGAACCGCGATCCTCTGGTTCACAGGCCCGCGCTCAATCCACTGAGCTATAGCAGCCAGGGCTGAATATTCTTAATTAATGTCAGTTTCATTGCTGTCAACTTGAACTGCTCTACCCAACCTTGGAGCATCATCCAGTGAGAAATCTCAAGCATGAAACTTTGCAAACCACTTTCGACACATTTGATCAGTCACAGCACTTTGTTCATACACTGTACAAACCGTGTTTTTGTGTGTTTCAATTGTTTTTACCCTTTTCGAAATAGTAAAGCATAATATGGCAAAAATGTTGCATATTTTCTTCCATCTTCAATATTAAAATGGCTACACAAAAATTCACCAGTTTTTTTTTAATGCACACTGATATGACAGCTGTCACAATACATTCTAACAAAATTGTTTTGAATGAAGTTAATGAGAACTAAGCACTACTGGAACCACGTTAGGGAGAAAACAAAGTGAGCTTTTTGGCCAGCCTAATAGTACAGGCTTCCCCCACTAGCTGAGTGTTCTAGAAACCCATCTGTGTCAGTGTGCCAACTGATGTTGGTGTGAGAGGCTTTATTCGACTTCAGAAAATTTTCCTATGAAAACCCTTTCAAAGCATTTGTCCATTTCATGATGGGTGATTTATAAGTGCACCTGCCCACGCCACCCTGAGTGTTCAGCAGTTTTTGAACCAAAATGGCATGACCCCCATGTCCCATCCTCCCTATTCACCTTACTCACCCCAAGCGACATTATTTTTGTTTGTTTCCCTGGATGAAAAAAGCAAAGGGAAATGTTTTGCCGATGTGTAAGAGGTGAAACAAGAATGGCAGAAGCTCTAAAAGGCATCAAAATCAGTGAGTTCAGAAACTTTTTAGCAGTGCAAAAAGTGTCTCAGTAGCTGTATTGCATGAAATGGAGAGCACTTTGAAGGTGACTGAAACTTAAACATGTAAGAATAAATACACAATTTTTTATAAATAAATTTTGGGTCTCTGTGGGTCCCCCCTCATGATTATTTAACCTCTATGCTGTACACCTGAAGCTAGTACAAAATAATACTGAATGTAAACTGTAGTTGAAAAATAAAATTTTCATATTATGTTAGTACTTGCTATAGGTGTTGGCCCACGTATTTCAGGTTGTTTTCTATTTAATGTTAAAAGTGAATTTTTTTCTTACTTGGAATATTCTCTCCTCTGTGCCAGGGCTGGACTGGTCTGAAGAGAGCGGAGAGGAACTGGAGGACTCAGAGGAGGCCTCGCCATACCAGGTTGCATGGTCCATCCGAGAAACCCTCAGACATGAAAGACACACGTGAGTCCCCCTTCTTGTTTTTATTCTTAAGTTAACACTGTACTACATCGATCTTCCCTATCTGCGCAATTTTTGAAAAACGTTTATTGGATCCAGTATTATTGTAAAGGAGATCCAAATACACTCCACTTGGAAAGAAATCTACTATATTGTTTGAGCAAAGTTACTCTTAGGTTTTCTTGGCTAATTTGTTTCTGAACCTTGCCATTTATCACTGAAGGAAATAATTGGAATAGACTTTTGAATTGAAAGGGACCTTATGATTATCTGAATCCATTTCCTCATTTTACACAAGAGGAAATCAGGGCCTGGATAAGGCAGGTTAAGGAACTTGCTGTGGTCCCAAGGCTACTTGGAAGTCCCACTCTCTGACTTCTCCGTATGTTTTTTGGCCATATCCCCATAGTTGCCATAAGGAGTGTTCTTTTACTTCACCTGTATCTTCTGTAAGATTGATCTATTTTTAAATATTTAATGTGCTAAATATTTCTAACATGCTAACATGCTTTTCAAGATAATCCCATAAAGGTTCTTGGTGTCTACCTTAATAGAAAGCTGTGAGAAAGCCAGCTTTCCTCCCCACCCCTCAGGGGACTTACAGTCATAGGAATTCACCTGGTGCAGTGTGACTGTGCTGAGAGGCATCCTTATTTATGGGGCCAAAAGATAACCCATGGACTTGGCCAGTTATTTTTTTAAAGAGTATTGTACTTTGTCAACTAATTATTATTTTAAATATTTTATTTATTTATTTTTAGAGAGAGGGGTAGGAAGGGAGAGAGGGGGAGAAACATCACTGTGTAGTTGCCTCTGGTGCGCCCCCTCCTGGGGACCTGGCCTGCAACCCAGGCATGTGCGCTATCTGGGTACTGAACTGAGCCACACCAGCCAGGGCCTTAAAGGGTATCGTGTCTTGAATAGATGATCAGCAAGATAGAAGACCAGTTATCTGCATCATGTCAATTTGTAGAGTTTTGTAGTGTAATTCTGTGAACATACATATAGACTTAAAAATGCTTTGTTAGAACACCCTGAGGTGGATTAGGCTTACGGAACTGATTCACTAGACATTAATGTGTAAACCAGAATTCCAGTGTACAGTAAGACATACAGCTTACAGTGAGATAGTTTACAGTGAGACATAAATCATTAGTACAGGTGTTCACTAAGCAAAACTTACATGGGAAGCAAAATGTGATCAGAAGCTTACTTGGGCATGGAATTAGACCAGAGAGTTAGTTAGATTTATTAATGGCTAGTGCCATTAACTTATGATAGTCTGATGCATTCCTTTCCACGCCTGGGATTTATCTCCCACTTAGTTGTCCTTGCCCTCCCTAGCTCCTAGATAGTGTCGCAGAATGCTGTATATTCTTTGCTCTTGATGTTACATTTTAATGTTAATTTTTTAAATTTTCATTCAAGAGGAGAGAGAAAGAGAAGGGGACACACACACACAGGAATCAGACCAGTGACCTTTTGGTGTACAGGACCATGCTGCAACCAACTGGCTACACCCACATGAGCCAGGGCTCGATATTCCATTTTATATGTCGTTCAAGACTGTTTCATTATCATTAGCATATTCTTTCCCTCAGCTAGAAGTACAATTGAGTGAGTGTAAACTTTCTTGTTTGTAGATCCTATCAATCATGCTTCTAAAAGTTGATCATTTGTATCCACTTACTTGGGATATTTTGGGTAAATTTTACAAATTGCTGTAAATGAAGTAACATAAGTAAATGCTCAGCACAGTACCTGGTACGTGGGAACAGTTGATAAATGATAGTTATGATGATTCCTGTTTTAATTCTCGAGGTGACCTAAACATTAGGAGCTCTTCATTAGGAGCATTCTACATCCATTTCTGCCTTTTGTTCTTGCAGAGTTTTCAGAATATTTCTTTTGTTGTTTTGACTGTGACCATCCTTATTTCTCTTCACCTTTGTGGCATTTTATTTTCTTGGCCACTTTTCCTAGGCTTAGGGAACTGACTCACTCATTGCTTCCTCTTTGACTTACCGTGATACTCTGCTTTCCTGGTTCTTCTTTTCCTTCGGAATATTTTTCTCCTTTTTATAAGCAATTACCCTTACTTCTTGCCTAGCTGACACTTTGCTCTTTGGCCCTTCATTCTTCTCTCTTCATTTATTTATTTATTCACGCAACATACATGTTCTTGCTGAACACTTATGCTCCAGGTGTGGAGCACTCCCTATTCCTTTTCTTGGCTAATGCTGAGATTGAATTTGTTTATGCATAAAATCCTAGGTGGACAGTTTTTCTTTCAATACTTAAGGTGTTGCTTACATGTTTTGCATTGTTGCCAATGAGAAATCAGCAGTTATTTGTATCATTGTCATTCATATCTTTGGTCCAGCAAACTGGACTTTTGTTTTGTTTGTTTTTTTCTTCTCTGACTTTTAAGATTTTTCTCTTTATCAATAGTTTAAAACAGTTTGATATAGCTCGTTTTTGTTTTTGTTTTTTTAATGTTTCCTGTGCTTGGAACTCAGTGAGCTTTCTATAGCTCTAGATTATGTCTTATCAAATGAAGAAAATTTTTGGCTGAATTTTTTTCAGTTTTTCTTCTTTCCCCTTCTATTTGAGAAACTCTAGTTATATATATTTTAGGCTGCTTGAAATTATCCCATAACTTACAGATGTCCCGTTCATTTTTTGTTAGTCTATTTTTTCCTCTCTGTGTTTCACTTGGGAAAGTTTCTATTATTGTCTTCAGGTTCATTAATCTTTTATTTGTAGCACTTAATCAGCCATTAATCCCATCCAGTGTATTTTTTTATATTAGACATTGTGTTTTTCATCCCTAGAAGATTGTTTGCCTCTCCTTTATGTGATTGTGGTTTACTCTACCTTCTTGAATATATGGGATATATTTTTAATAAATTTTAAAAAGGTTTTATTGATTTATTTTTAGAGAGAAAGGAAGGGAGAGAGGGAGAGAAAAATTGATGTGTTGGTTGCCTCTCACACACCCTCAACCAGGGACTCAGCCCACAACCCAGGCATGTATACTGACTGGGATTCGAACGAGTGACCCTTTAGTTTGCAGGTCGGCACTCAGTCCAGCCAGGGCTACTTTTAATAAAGTTTTTAGATGTCTGGTTTACTAATTCTATTATCTGTATCATTTCTGGGTCCTTATAGGTTCTATTTTCCTGTTCTTTGTATGCCTGATAAGTTTTTTTCCCTTTTATTGAATTTCAGTGGGTTACACTTAGTAACAAAATTATACAGGTTTCAGGTATACAATTCTACAACACATCATCTGTACATTGTATTGTGTGTTCACTACATCCATCACCATTGATCCCACCTGTACCCTCCACTTCTCCTTACCCTCTTCCCCCTGGTAATCACCACATTGTTGTTCCTGTCCATGAGTTTTCTCCCTCTTATTTCCTTTTGCTCAGTCCTACCGTCCCCTCCACCTGGCTCCACTCCTAGTTGTCAGCCTGCTCTCTGCCTATGAGTCTGTCTCTATTTTGCTTGTTAGTTCAGTTTGTTCATTAGATTCCACATATGAGTGAAGTCATATAGTACTTGTCTTTCTCTGACTGGCTTATTTCACTTAGCGTAATGTTCTCTAGGTCCATGCAGGCTATTGCAAAGGGTAAAATTTCCTTCTTTTTTCTTCTTTTATTCATTCGTCTACCGAGTGGCACTTGGCTGCTTCTATATTTTGGCTATTGTAAATAACGTTGTAATGAACATAGGGGTGCATGTATTCCTTTGAATTAGTATTTTGGGTTTAAATTCCCTCCAGTGGAATCACTGGGGTAATAAGGCAGTCTCATTTTTAATTTTTATAAAAAAATTTATTTACTTATTTTTTAGAAAGAGGGGAAGGGAGATAGAAAGTGAGGGAAAGATACATGACTGTGAGAGATAGATGACTGGTCGCCTCTCCCACACCCCAAATAGGGACCTGGCCTGCAACCCAGGCATGTGCCCTGACCAGGAATTGGACCAGCAGCAGCCTTTTAGCTCACAGGCCAGCACTCAGTCCACTGAGCCACACTAGCCAGGGCTCATTTTTGATTTTTTGAAGTAACTCCATAGAGTGCTTTCCACAGTGGCTACACCAATCTGTATTCTGATAGGTGTGGGGTAATACCTCATTGTAGTTTTAATTTGCATTTTTCTGGTGATTGATGGTGTTAAGCATTTTTCATATGTCTGTTGGCCATCTGTATGTCCTCTTTGGAAGATATCTATTAAGATCCTTTGCCCATTGTTAATTGGATTGTTTGTTTTGTGTGTGTGTGTGTGTGTGTGTGTGTTGTTTTATAAGTTTCTTATAAATTTTGGATAGTAATCCCTTATCAGGTGTATCAGTGAATATATTCTCCCATTTAGTGAGTTCTTTTCATTTTATTGATGGTTTCCTTTGCTTTGCAAAAACTTTTTATTTTGAGGTGGTTCCATTTGCTTTTTTTATTGTTGTTTTCCTTACTTGAGGCAATATATCAGAAAACATATTGCTGTGAGAAATGTTTGAGATTTTACCACCTTTGTTATCTTCTAGAATTTTTATGGTTTCAAGTCATACTTAAGTCTTTAATCCATTTCAAGTTTATTCTTGTGCATGGTGTAAATAGATGTTTTAGTTTCTTGAAGTTTTTCATCATTTTTTTTACATAAGTTTTCAATTACTTGCTCTTTTTCTTCTTTCTCTGGCACACTCATGATGCAGATGTTGGTGCACTTGAAAGTTGTTCTGGAACCTTCTTAAACTGTCCCTTTTTTTTGGATTATTTTTACTTTCAGCTGTTCTGATATGGTGTTTTTTGCTTCCTTATATTCCATATTGCTGATTTATTGTTGGCTTCATCTACTCTACTTTTGATTCCTTCTAAATTATTCATTTCAGTTAGTGTATCCTTCTTTTCTGTTTGGTTCTTTTTTTATGATTTTCATTTTTTAAATACTTTTGGAGTTCTCAGTAAGTTTATTGAGCATCCTTTTTTAAAAAAGATTTTTAGAGAGGGATAAGGGAAGGAGAAAGAGAGGGAGAGAAATATCTGTGTGTGAGAAACATCAATTCTCACACAAGCAAGAGACACTGTGGTTGCCTCTTGCTTGCCCCCAACTGGGCACCTGGCCCACAACCCAGGCATGTGCCCTGACTGGGAGTCAAACTGGTGACCTTTCATTTTACAGGCCAGTGGTCAGTCCACTGAACCACACTAGCCAGAGTTCATTGAGCATCCTTATAACAAGTTTTTATTTTACTTTTTAAGGAGAATATACCACTGGAAATGCAGCCATGGCACTTACTTTATTATTTATTCATCATTCTCTTTTTTAGAGAGAGGGGAGGGGAAGGAGAGAGAGAGAAACATTGATCAGTTCCCTCCCGTACACGCCCTGAGTAGGGACCAATTTTGCCACCTAAGCATTAACCTGACTGGGAATTTAACCTTCGACCTTTCGGTGTATGGGACAGTGCTCCAGCCAATTGAGTGACACTGGCCAGGGAATAACCAGGGTTTTGAACTCTGCATGTGGTAAATTGCTTGTCTCCATTTTGTTAAGTTCTTTTTTGGGAGTTTTGTTCTATTCTTTCAGTTGAGACATGTTTCTTTGTCTCCTCATTTTGGCAGCTTCCCTGTGTTTGTTTCTGTGTATTAGGTAGAGCTGACACATCTCTTGGGTTGGGTAGTGTGGCCTAATGTTGTTGGTGTACTGTAGGGTTCAGTGGCACAGCTTCCCTGTTCACCCGAGTTGGGCACTCCAGTTGTATCTCCCCTTCTCTCATGTGGACTGTGTACACCCTCGTCTTGTAGTCGAGCCTTGGTTGCTTTGTCACACCAATGGTAGAGATTTATCCCAGGCTGATCAGCTGCATGCACTGGCTTGAGCCACCATGATGGATCAGCTGTACTTCAGCAGGGCTCCGGTGCCCACTGAGTTCACTTCTTGAGTGTGTTGCTTATGGAGGTGGTTGGGTAATGCTTTCATGTGGTCTGAAGCTGTCTACCTTGTGTGCTGGCGCTGGGGCCTCCTGGGAAGTGCAGGCCAAGGGCAGCTGCCACTTGTGCACTGTCCAGGGCCACCAGAACAGAGCTACAAAGTGATCTGCAGATGGCTGCTACTCGTGTGGGGCCTGTAGGTGCCCGGATGGGCTAAGCCGGGAACCATGGCCAGCCACTTCTAGTGCCAGTGCCATGCCTTGGGCCACAGAGTAAGTGGTTTGAGGCTAGATGCTGCTTGTTTGAGAGGTTTTAGTCAAGTCTAAAGTATGAGCCATTAGTATGGAAAAGCCGCAGCAGCTTTGTTGGGCCCAAAAGTTGGGTGGAGTGAGATCTCGGGGAATCAGAGAAGGCAGAGGGCAGAAGTGCATGAACAGTGAGATCTAGGTTGATGGAGACTCAGATGTGGCATCCACCTCCTGGTCTGGGGGGAGGGTGATCAAAAAAGGAACAACGGCCTCTGCCAGCAGTTTTGTCTGGTAGAATGCTGCCCCACCCCCCAGCTCTTGCCCTAATGCCAGACAGCTTCCATATTTTGTCGGGTATAATATGCACCTATGTTTCTGAGCGCTTTATACATGGGATTATTGTACCTATGTTATGTAGCCATTATATTCATGTATAATGCTCATCCTTATTTTTCTCTCAACAATTGGGGCAAAAAGTGCACATTATATATGGCAAAATGTGGTAAGTTCCTGCCTGTGTGTCCCTTGTGCCTTTCAAGCTGCTGCCCTAGTGCTGGAGCTCAGAGGGAGTGAGTCCGAATACATTTGTGCATGGACCTTTTAAGAGGAACTGCTTGGGACATCAGCAGCCCTCTGTCTCACTTATCCACAATACCCACTGGGTTTCACAGCCAGAAGTTACAGGGACTTCTCTTCCTGTCACTGGAACCCTGGCTGGGCTGGGGAGCCTGATGTGGGGCTGGGACCCCTTGCTCCTGAAAGGGGGACCTCCACAGCTGAAATATCCTTCCCGAATCTTATCTGCCATATGGGCGGAACCAGTTTGCCGCATCTTCATCCCCTCTTCCAGTCTTGATGTGGCTTTTTATACCCTTAGTTGTAGGGCTTCCATTCAGCTAGACTTGAAGTGGTTCTGAATGATGGTTGTTTGGTAGTTTAGTTGGAATTTTGCTACAGTCTGTTTACCCAGATTTTTATTCTCTAGTGAAACTCAAAGCTTGTGTGTCTCTAGAAAAGTGTCCATTTCCTCAGTATTTAATTTAATTGGCATACTTTTTTGTAATAGTACCTTATAAATTTTTTTTCTTTTAAGATACATTGTAATGTTCTCTTTTCATTTCTAATTTTAGTAACTTGAGTCTTCTCTTTCTTTTTGGTTAATTGAGCTTTAAAGCTTTTAATTTTGTTCATCATTTCAAGAACCAGCTTCTGGTTTCATTGATTTTTCTCTCATACTTTTCTTATTTTTTTATTTATTTCTCTTCTAGTCTTCATTGTTTTCTTCCTTCTGCTTGTTTTGTGTTCTCTCCTTCTCATTTCTTAATGTGGAATGTTAGGTTATTGATTTGGTATCTTTTTAAAAGTATAAGTGATTACTGCTATAAATTGTTAAGGTTCATTGTGAGATAAAGGAAAATATGTATTGGTCTCTGTCCCCAGCTCCTAAAACCCTTGTAATTTTCTAAATGATAAGAGCACTGGGAGCATCTTTCGTTCCTTTGAGGTGACTACAGGTGGGCTCCTGGGTGGCTTCTGAATGGGTGCCAGTCACCAGAAAGACCAAGCCCTTATTTGTGGCTAGGAATTTTTAGCTGAACCTCATCCCCCCAGAGACAGGAGAGGGGCTGGAAATGGAGTTAATACTAGGTCACCCCTGCTGGAGGAAGCTTCTCTAAAGTCCCAGTAGCACAGGGTTCACAGAGCTTTGGGGAAGGTGAACTGCTGGGGGTGCTGGGGGTTCTGGGGGCGTGGCATGTCCAAACAGGGCATGGCAGCTCCCTAAGTCTGTATCCGTCTTTTTTTTTTTCTTCCTGTCATGAAAAGTGGCCCACCCTCTCCTGTGCATGATAACTTGATTTTGTAGGTCCTGGACTCATTTTAGAATCTTGGGTTCATCTTGTTGGGATACATTCGGTGAAGGCAGCCCATTATCCTCTTCCGTTCCCTGCTTCCCACTTCCGCTTCAGTTCTGATTTTTAAGAAAAATATTTGTTTGTTTGCCTGTTGTTTTTTTTTAATATTCATCTGAGGACATGCCTGTTGATTTTAGAGAGAGGGAGAGAAAGAGCAGTGTGAGAAGTCAGTTGCCTCCTGTACACTCCCTGACCAGAGATGGAACCACAACCTAGGCATGGCCCCTGACCAGGAATCGAACCCTCAGCCTTTCAGTTTATGGGAAGTCGCTCCAACCAGCTGAGTCCCAGGGCCAGGGCTGTTTGTTTTTTGACCAAGGATTTTGGGAAGAGATTTCCTCTGCTTCCTTTGAGACCAAAAGTGCATCCACAAGTATGTTGTCTTAGCCTGTGTGTAGTTGCTTGGGGTTCCTTGGAGTATCTAAGTTGCCACAGTACCATTCGCCTTCTACTGCTTTTTGTTTCAACTGTTATCTGTATGTGAATAACTCGAAAATCTTCTCATGTCTGACCTTTCTTTTGAGTTGGAACTGCCTATCGGATACTTATCATCAACTATTCTGCCATACACTAAATTCAGCATAATTAAACTCATTCTTTTCCTCAACATTCTTGCCTCTTTCTGACTCCCATATTTTTATCAGAGGTGTTAACCTTTTTGCTCTTGTTGTTTTAAAAAGGTAAAGTAAAATGAAAGTTATTTTGGGAATTTTGTGTCATGCCTTAAGATTACTGACAAGCCTGAAGTCTCAGGAAATCGGGTTTGGAATTTGTGGCTTTATATTGGAGTTACTATTACCATTTTAATAATGGTAATACCTGTACTTACATTGTGATCTTACATATGTCATGTTTTTTCATTTTCTTAACCTCAGGAGTAGGCAAGCCGCTAGCTCTACCTCTCATTTTGCAGACGGAGGGAAACTAGCACACTTGAGAATACAGGAAGTGCCAGGCCAGGTCTGGCGCTGCTGGCAGCTGGCCTTTCTCTTTCCCGCTCGCTGCCCCCTCCTTAGCAGAACCAGGTCTGTAATGGTAACGTCAGAGCACCGTAGAAGTGGGAAGCCTCTAGGAGATTTTCTAGTTTAGGATCACGACAGGGGTGGTCTGTGGGCCGGTGCTCATCTGCAAACTGCCTGTTACTGGTTCACAACAAGTGACTATAGAAATTACAAATAAACTTTGAAAACTTGTGTCATGATGTAGTATCCAGGTGCGTTTTTCCATAGTTAACTTGAGAACTACTAATCTAGGTCATTCCTCTATGCAGTAAGAGTCTTTTGAAATAACAATTTTGGCAAGTGATTACCCACTCTAGCTTTACTTTCTTTAAGACTTACTCTTTCTTCTCTCTTTTTTCTGTCAATGGCACTTACATTCTCCTAGTTACACAGATTCAAAGTTACTCAGTTTATCTACTACACTCCCATACGCACCCCACTCCTTAGCCAAACCGAGCTACGTAGTACTTGCTGCCCCACCCTGTCCATCTCAGCGTCTTGGCTGATGTTGCTTCATCGCTGTGAGGTACCCTTGTGTCTTTTCTTCAGATTGTACCCTTTCTTCACAACTTGTGCTCTGTCTTTCATCCAGCAGCCTTTCTAGTGAACTTCAGTAGCACTTTGTGCCTGTCTTGTGGTACTTACTGGTATCTACATGGTGTTTAAGATATTTTTAACACTTACTAGAGCTCACAAATAAAGACCTGCTGTGGGTTTGGGGGGAACAGTTCAGAATACAGGTTCCTGGGCCCCACCCTGTGGGCACTCTGGTTTGTATCTGAGGTGAGTCATGGGAATCTGACATTTTAAAGAGCTCCCACCTGGCTGGTGTAGCTCAGTGGATTGAGCGCGGGCCTGCGAACCAAAAGATTGCAGCTCAATTCCCCGTCTGGGCACATGCCTGGGTTGCAGGCCAGTTCCCAGCAGGGGCCAGTTCCCAGCCGGGGATGCACAAGAAGCAACCATACATTGAATGAATGAATGAATGAATGAATGAATGAATGAATGAATAAAGAGCTCCCAGACTTTTCGAATTTGAGTCGGATGTTTGAATCATTGGTCTGACTGCCCCACTGTTTTAGTTACTGGGACTGTTTTGAATTGTCTAACGTTTGGGATGCATTTGTGTTATCTAAGTTACATCGCAAACTTCTTGAAATGTTTTGTTTCTCCTTTATAGTATTTAGCATAATAGACAGACAGTAACTGTTGAGTGTTACATATGTAGAAAGATTGAAGTAAAATCTTCAACTGATGTATCTGAGGAGAACGTGTTCCTTAGGACATGTACTAATCGGAGGTTGACAGACAGCCTGTTAACTATTCTGAAGGAGAAAGGAAGGAGGGATGCCACATCTGAGAAACCAAGCCATGATTTATAGATGATTAGTAAGATAATGCCTAGTTTATAGTGTCACATGAGTGCTATTTATTTATGTTACAATAGAAGAGAAAGAAGGTGAAATAACACCATTGGTTTTCAAGTCTAGTGTGCACTATTCCCAGCAGTAAACAGTAAGCTAATACAAAAGTGACCTGTCTGACCTCCCTGGCAGAGGGCTCCCTAACTGACCCCAGCACTCTTTCTTGCTGAGCCTACCCAGTGCCCTCTGCATCCTTTTCTACGCAGCATCCCTGCAGGGCCACCAATCAGTGGACGTTAGCATAGTGACAGGAGAAACCGTGGTGTATGAAATGCTGTTTAGGATGTATCTCCTATACTTAAAAACATAACATAGAACATAGAATGATTGTAATCCCTACCATCCAAATTGTTTGTGTTTAGCAAGAAAAATGTAGTTAAAAACCAGTACGTATAAAATGGCATCTCTTTGATGATACACTGCTAGAATTCACTGCTCTGTTTCTGGCATGATCTATCTTTTATGAAGTTATGCTGAATGTTTCCTCATAACTGCCATGTCATTTACTAAGACTTTTTTAGTGAGTAAAGGTAAAAAATACATATTCTTCCCAAGAATTCCTAATTACTTAAAATTTAGAAGACACTGATGCATTGTGGAATTAATGATTTGCTGAGAAGGTTAAGCTTCTTAGAGCATCGGGTTGCCTCTGCCTCCTTGCCTCTTTGTTGAAGTCCTGTACTTGTTTTCAGCACTACTGGAATTCTCTTCCTCTGCTCTGGTTGAGGATGTGCTCACACGCCCCAAGTCTTAACCCTCTGCCTCCAGCCACCTCCCTCCCCATGCTTCCCCTTTCTAAAATGAGCCTAACCGGTAATCAGTTTTCACTTCTCTCTTTGCACCTTCCAGGTCAGATGATGATGACACGGAGAGTAGGAGCTCCAGGGTGACCCAACTTTGCACTTACTTTCAGCAGAAATATAAGCACCTCTGCCGCCTGGAGCGGGCAGAATCTCGTCAAAAGAAATGCCGGCACACGTTTAGGAAAGCCTTGCTGCAGGCGGCCAGCAGAGAGCCCGAGTGCACTGGGCGGTTACTCCAGGAGCTGCAGAGAGCAGCCTGCAGCCGGCCCAGGTCAGAGCCCTGCGCAGCCGCCTGTTCCGGAGGCACCTGGCCCGTCTTCTCTCTGTGCCCTTTGAGGGAGCAGTTGAGGCACAAGGGGTGGTGGACATTTAGGTCTGAAGTATTTACCCATTCGACTTTGATTTTGTCGCTCAGATAAACTTGATTAAAATTCATTCAATAAAGAATTTGAGAATGTTACCTGTCTTTAAATATATATATAGTGCCTAGAATTTTTGTGTTTTTAAAAGTAATATTTGTAGGTTTTTTACTACAAAAGTAGCATTTTACATTTTTTTACTTTCTTAAAGCTTTTTTTGAAATGTATTTTGTTAATATTTACATTATCCCATATTATTAGTTCAAAATGTTTTATAACATTGGATCTCTTTGGGGAGGAAATCCCTCTGTTTATAGTATAGATACTTGGCTTATTATGAAAAATTTGAAAAATATAGAAAAAAGAAGGGGAAAAATCTCCATAAGTAGTATCACCATTCACAAATCAGAGAGAATATCGTAAACACTTTGATTCTGTTTCCTTCTAGACTTTTTGTGTGTGAGCGTGTATGTGTGTGTAAAATCTGCAGTGAGCCATGTGCTTGAATTAAAAAGCAAAATTGAAATCATGCACTACTTTTTTGTTTTCTGCTTTTTTCCATTTAACACTGAATTATGATTTTTCATTCTGAAACATGACTTTTAATAGTTTCATAATACAAATGTCAGTCTTTATACTTGTTCATTTTTATATTTATAATTAAGCAAAGTTGATCTGTACTGGTTTTAAGAGTTATGTTATCTAGCTTTTTTCCCCTTAAAAATATATTATAGCCATTCCCCCATGTTCTTAAAGATTGTTTTAAAAACATGATTTATGTTTGCATAATACTTTATTGAATGCAAATCCATATATTGGAGATGTAGAGTTAGTTTCAACAAAGAAATTATGGTATGTTACCACTTTAGAAGTTTATCTAGGTGATGAAAACTTAAATCAAAATTACTTAGATTATGTACTTTTTGAAAGTACTAGCTTAACTAAATTAAACATTTCTAAAACATCTTACTTAACGAGGGAAATAATTTTCAAAATTTAGAATGTTTAGTTCTGTATTGAGTTTATTATTTCACACTTTTACTTATTTTCAGATAAGCTTGAATATGTACTGTACAACATCTCCATAAGTAGTATCACAGGAGTTTGTACATCTACATATTAGCAGTGGTTATCTCTAAATAGTGGGATTATTAATTAAAGTTTAGAAAATTTATAGTCTATGAATTTTAATTTTTCTGTAGAGATCATGAGTTCACTTGAGGGGCAAAAGGGTTAAAACAGAAAACTGAAAAATCACCTTTGCATTGTAGCTATTGATTATATTTCTTACATATCTGTATATTTTTTCTAATTTCATTTTATTTTGTGTGTTTCGGTTTTCATTATATTTGCTGTAAAAAAGTAACCTATTTTTCAGTTGCTTATCTCTAAAAGATACTATGCCTTTAAGAGTTTTCTGCTCATTGTCCTGTTTAGAGCTGTTTAAAACTATGCGTGTGAATCCGATATACCTGCACAAGGACTGCGCCTGCCGCATTCTCCTCTACTCAGAGTTCCTCGTCCTCTGGGGGAGGCAGTGTCCTAGAGCACCCTTTAGGTCTTGGCTTACTTATTCAGAGACCTACCTTTTTCAGAGAAACTAGGTCCTCCTATTATCTATGCTCTGTATTTAAGTGTTTTAAATGCGCTATCTTTCCTTGTCTCTTATCTGTACTGTACAGGTGAGGAAGTTGAGACTTAAGCAAGGCTAAGTGACCTGCCAGGGTCACACAGCTAGTTCCCTGTTCCTCGTCACTTTTCTGTGTCTCCTTTAATTTTGTAAAAAAGGCACAGTTGAAACAGATTATAATTATTTTTGATAGCAGTTTGGGGAAACTGGAACTGATCATTATAACTCATATCTACATTTTATTTAATGAATATAGAGAGGTAACATGTTGGTATTACGTTGTAGTAACTTAGGGTTGAAAATTTCCCTGGATTCTTTAAGCATTTTTTAAAAAATAATTATTTTTCTTTTCTTAGTGTAAGCCGGACCACGCTGAGGGAGGTGGAGCCAGCAGCATGCAGTGGAACGGCGAGGGGTGAACCCTGTGCTAACAGGGCCCTTCCATTCACCAGACATTGTTTCCAACGTATCCTGTGAACTGAACTGAGTGTGCATTTGAAAGTCCTGATTCTTCAGGGCCGTGTTTTTCACTCTTAAGCCAGTGAATGACTTTAATTTTTATATGACTTCTAATTTCCATAATGTCCCCTGAATAATTTTTTCTGCTTATATCATTGGAGTTCACAGTAAGCAAAATTGACAACAACTAGCAGGTTCTTCCAGGCTGTCTCTTAATTCAATTTTGTGACAGAATTTCAGTCCTTCCAGTGGTTCTAGATAGTTTACAAGAAGTGACTATAATACACTAATCAGTGGAAAAAACAAATCATATGCTTCAGTAGTATTTTCATCTTCCAAGAAAGTTATATAGCTTTACAGTGTGCCTTTTACTGTGGGAATAGCTTGGTATTTGTATTGTGTACAGCGCTGATTTGAAATGAATAACAGGTAACATTACTGACCAGGAAAGAAGATATCTTCAGACAGAAAATACAACACTGGAGGGAAACTTACATCAAGGGCTTCAAGCTGGTTGTGAAATCCTTACTACTCTCACTTGTATTAAACATTTAAAATTGAGTAGTACTTAAAACATTTATATAGTAACAATTACTTACTGTGCTACCTGACTTTTGCCCTCCTTTCTATTCTTCAAGTTGTATTTTCTCAACTTTTCCAGCAGCAATTTGTATGCTGTAAAGGCTTAATGAAGAGTCGTAATATAAAAACATGAAAGGAAAACCAAGAAGATACTTCCTTAGTAGATATAAAGTGAATTTGGGGAGATGTAGTTAATGACCAAAGGTATGGATGCTTAAAGGGTTGATGGTGTAAAGCTGATGTTCTAATTTTAATAGTGCAGTTTTGATTTAAAAGTGGATTTTTGTTAAGTTTGAGTATGGTGTTGGAAATTTACAACGAAAAAATCCAAATTTGGGCACATTATTAGAATTGTATCTTTATATTTTTAGTCTTTTCTATGCCAACTAATTAATTGTAATCTTTATTTTTTTCAACTACAGTTTACATTATATACTATTTTGTGTTATTTTCAGGTTTTTTTATTCTTCTTTTTTTTAGTCCTCGCCCAAGGATATATTTATTGATTTTAGACAAAGGGGAAGGGGTGGGGAGAGAGATTGAGAGAGAGAGAACCTTGGTGTAAGAGAGAAATATCAGTGGGTTGTCGCTCATATGGGTGTCCTCAGTGAGGACTGTGAACTCGCAACCCAGGGATGTGCCTTGACTGGGAATCCAACCCTTGGCCTTTCAGTGCCTGCAGCAATGCTTCAGGCAACCGAGTCACACCAGCCAGGGCTGTTTTTATTCTTGATGAGTATCATATGCAGGAGTCTTCCTTAAAAGAAAGTTTCTTTTTTTTAAACNATTTTCAGGTTTTTTTATTCTTCTTTTTTTTAGTCCTCGCCCAAGGATATATTTATTGATTTTAGACAAAGGGGAAGGGGTGGGGAGAGAGATTGAGAGAGAGAGAACCTTGGTGTAAGAGAGAAATATCAGTGGGTTGTCGCTCATATGGGTGTCCTCAGTGAGGACTGTGAACTCGCAACCCAGGGATGTGCCTTGACTGTGCCTTTTTATTCTTGATGAGTATCATATGCAGGAGTCTTCCTTAAAAGAAAGTTTCTTTTTTTTTAAACATTATATTGGAACTTGTAAGAGTTGGTGTGTTAAGAAGGAAATAACCCTGCTTCTACAAGTAACAGAAATCAGAATGACTTTAAAGGAGACCTGTGTTTAGGGCCACAGTGGCAAAATAGACTCCAGTAAATAATGATGATAAAACTGTCATCATTTTTTCTTATCAATAGCTGGGTTGGTTGTTTAGCTTTTATAGATAATAAAATTTAATACTTACCAAACGCAAGTAAGCAAAGAAGAAAACTTCACATATCTCAAAATCGAGTAATTAGAGTTTCAGTATGTTGTATTCTTAACTTAGAAAAAACCCAGATATCCTCTTGAACCGCTCTCAGCAGCTCTTCTCAAGTTGCACAGCCAAGTTTGCAGATGGACAGCAGTGCTCTGTGCCTGTTTTTGACATCACGCACCAGACGCCTCTGTGTGAAGAACATGCCAAAAAAATGGTAAGTTCGGGTTTTCTTCAGCAGAGGCCCAGACTGTGGATAGTTGTCCTTAGTCACAATTATTTTGTGACTTAGTACAAACTATTTATGTCCATAATTCATTGAAACAAGTTTTATGAAACAATGCTCTTAGTACCTAATATTTTCTAGTTCTGTTTTACTAAAAATGTTGGTCATGACCCATTGAATTGGTTTCATACCCTTGTTTATAAACAACAAAAATGCTGTTTTAGTGATTAAATATGATCGCTTTTTTTATATCTGTCCCTATTCTATACCTCTCTTCTTACTATATTTTCTTAATCATAGCAGATTTCCCAATTTCCTTTTTGCCTTATTTCTCTAGATTTTTGTTGTATTATATACAGTTCTGGGAATGCCTTAGATAGTTAATAGAGTTTTGGCCAAAAGCCAGACTTTTCTGTAATTCTGCTAAACTTAATCATTGCTTTTGCTAATGTTAGTATCATAAGCCCTAATTAATTCAGGATAATTTAGTGGAGAGACAAGTCTGAATTAGTGAACTATTTAATTTATGTAATCACTTAAAATAAGTGGCATTTTTATTGTTTTCACCCATCGGACACTCAGTGACTTCCTCTGCTACTAGATGCATAAATACCTGCTAAAGATGCAAGGTATTATGTGAGGTGTGTGTACTAAAAAGCTGAGTGAGGTGCTTCTCACCCACTGTGGACCTGTTACAGTTTTCAAACTGCATCAGGATAACTAAGGGCCAGGTAGGTCTTACCATCTGAGGTTGTGACCCTCATGTTGCCGCTTAGCTAAGCATTTAACAAGAACTCATAATACAGGCTTTCTTAACCTCAGTTTCCATGTGTTTAGGTCACTGGCTTCTCTCTTTTGTTTTTAAATTTTCTTTATGGGCTGTGTATTTAGAAATTTTGTATACTAAACTACATACACAAATGTTGAATAATTATTTTCCCATTTTAATTTAGAAACATTTAAAATGTAAACACTTTTGTTAGCTCATTCAGGCTTTATCGCGATGAAGGAATGATTCCTAGGTTCTTGAACCACTTCTGTGGGTCTTTGCTGATGCCCCTTGGTAACGTGGGCACTGTGGCTTTCACACTGCTGAGGTCACTCATCCAGCTGTGTGTTTTGATTTTTAAGTTAGGCCGTTTGTAACGTGGGCACTGCGGCTTTCACACTGCTGAGGTCACTCATCCAGCTGTGTGTTTTGATTTTTAAGTTAGGCCGTTTGTAACGTGGGCACTGCGGCTTTCACACTGCTGAGGTCACTCATCCAGCTGTGTGTTTTGATTTTTAAGTTAGGCCGTTTGACATGCTTCTAATAGGACTAGGAAAGTATTGTCAACTAAGGAGCCTGCTTCGGGGTGTGCTTTATTGACTCAGTGAGGTGAGTGTTTGTTGAATTCACATAATAACAATTTCTTTTAACACGAGGCAACACAAGGATACAGTTTTCTTTAAAGAAATTGTAAGCAGCTACTTTTTCCCCCAGCTGATTAAATATTCCCACTTAGGCAAATTCAGGTAGGCAAACATACGGCTGAATTAGTATAGTAAAATTAGTCATAAAATGATACACATTTTATATACTATAAATAAAATATTAATCAGTTTTAAAAGGTATTTATTTACAAAGTTTTGAAAATGGTGTTTTCTCTGAATGCAGTTATAAAATCTGGCACTAGTTTGAGCTGTTTTTAAGTTATAAATGACAAAAGTGTTTAGCAAACACTCATACCCCATCATACCCCATCATTCCCCCACTTTGAAAGATGTACACGAGGCCACCGAGACTGCAGATCTCTTGACTCTACTTACAAACCATGTGTCTTGGGTCCAAACGCACTATATCAACTTTACTGCTGCCTTTGTAACCTTAGCTACTGTCATATTTGTCTGTACTGCTGTAATAGTCTCCTGAGTGGTGGTCGTCCTTCTTGCCTTGTCCACCCCCCGTCCCCACCCCCGCCCCGCATCCAGGTATGTTGTTCACATACCAGCCACAGAGGGTTGTGTGCGTATTCCACTTTCTTTGAATTTACATACATTAAAATTCATTCTTTCTGATGTACAGTTTTGAGTTTTGACAGTGCATACAGTCATGTAACCACCTCCGTAGTCGAGATATAGAACAGTTCCATCATCCCTCAAAATTCCTGTTTTACCCCTTTGTAGTCAAACCTTTTCTTTGTCTCCATTGATTGATTTCTGTTCCTATAATTTTACATTTTCCAGAAGGCCTTATTAAGTGGAATTATACATTATGTAGCCTTTAGAGCAGAATATAGACCTGATCACTTTAGTGCCCAGATCAAAACCTTCCAGTGGCTCTCCATCCCATGGAGACTCGTATCAGAAGTTCCTACCATGTCCTGTGAGCCACTGGCTCTTACAACCTGTCTGGCTTCACCTGAATGCCCTTTCCTCACTTCCCGAGTTCCAGCGACATTGCCTTCTTGCTGTTTCTTAAACACTCGAAGTATGTTCCCACCCACCCCAGGGGCTTTGCACCTGTTTTTTCCTTTCTTAGAATGCTCTGCCAAATTTATACATGTGTCACTTTTTCATTTCATTCAGGTTTCTGATCAGTTGTCACTTCATCAAAGAAGCTGTTCACCTCCCCTCTGTCCTGTTATGTTTTATTCTCAGACTCTACCTTGTTTTTTTCTAACATTTAAAAAATCTACCTAACACTACATTACTTCTTAATTAGTTTGTTTATTGTCGGTATCTCTCTACTAGAACGTCACAAAGGCAGGAGCATTTCCTGGTCATTGCTGTATCCCCAGTGCTTAGAACAAAGATGCTCATTTAGTAGATGTTGGATAGATTAGTGGTTTGGCACATAGCTGGGAGGGGTCAAGCTTTTGATGGAACTAGCTTTGGTCACTAGGTAGGACAGCGCTGGTAGACGAGACTTAAGCTGCAGGAAGTCCAGGCTGGCAGACGGAACGTATTGTGTGAGACCATACAATAGATGGTAAGTTAGTGCATTATTGTCCTGGCATATAAGTAGAATGGGGTAGTGAGAAAGTTGGGTGTGAGTAGTGTTCATAATAGGGTAGGTAAATAAACAGTTGGCGTTAGGAAAGCCTTTAAGATATAGGGGCTCTGGCTCTCTGGAGGAGCTAAGTGAGGGACAACCAAGAGCGAGGCAGGGCCACAGTTGTGGGCAGTTGTCTGTGGAGTGCCTGGCATATGACCAGAAATGTTGCTGGGCTGTGAGGCATTAGCTTGGGAGAATAAGACCCAAGCCTAGAACCAGAACCAGGTAATACTAGGTAACTCAGGTAGGCTTCCTCCTATCTAGATCCACACTGGTACTGGAGGGGAAGCCTGCCACTGTGGTGGGTACCACTAGTTGCTCAGTCACTGTTGAATTAAATAAGGGGCACGATGAAAGTAGACCTCAAGTTTTGTGCCAAAAACAACTACAGAAGCTGGGAAACAGCTGCTTTTTTTGTTGTTTTATGAATTTGTGCATTTTGACTTTAAGTCTATAATTGTGTTTGAATTAAATTATTTGACTGGGATTAAACTTCTCTTAGATTTCCTGAATTTATGCTTTAATTTTATTCTTATTTTGAATTTATTTGATGCTAGTAATAGTTACTAGTCTTTAGATACTGTTGTCTGCTCTCTTTTTATGTACTTAGGTTATTGCTAATTTTATCAAATCAACGGTGTACAATAAAAACAACTCTTGTTTATATACCAACCAGAAAGAAAAAATGCTGCACAGTAGATTTTTTATCAGTTACAATTTTTGTCTTATACTTACTGAAATCGCTTCTTTAGACTTAGACATTGATTTTGTCTTCTGTATCATTCCTGCTTTCAGCTGAATTACTTGACCTGTGAAATGCAGTATTTTCTGCATACATCACCTGTTACACAACTTTGTCTCCTTTGTGGTTATTTTCCTTTCTCATTAGAGTTTTGCTTTGAAAAAAAATGGAACTGCAGTCATTTCTTCAATACTGAATGTTTGCTTCACCAATAACAATTTTATACCCTGCTGCTCTTTGTAAAATTTTTCTTCCTGCACAACAGTTTTTCCTGTACATGTAAAACGAACAGTGCACATACGTTCATTTGAACTGTGATGGCACGAAGAGCTGTGACCAGCTTGGAGTGTGTGTGCAGGCTGTGCCAGCTGTAATGACCGTCACCTGGCTGACAGCAGCTGTGAGACGGGATTGTGTAAAATGCTCCCCAATGCAAAAATGCTTAACTGTGTGTCTTGAAATTGATGAAATACGGTATTTGCACATTAGTTTCTGATTCTTCTTTCTTTGTCTACTCACTTAATTGCAGCGGGTTTTATTTAAAGTATGTTTTATTGATTATATTATTGCGATTGTCCAGATTTTTCCCTTTTGCCCCCTTCTGCCTGGTACCCACCCTCCCTCCAGCAACCCCCACCTTACTTCATGTTCATGGGTCATGCATGTAAGTTCTTTGGCTTCTCCATTCCCTATATTATTCTCAACATCCCCCTGTCTATTTTATATATACCAATTATGCTTTTTAACCCCTGCACCTTTTCTCCCATTCTCCCCTTCCTCCTTCTAGCTAATAGCCCCCCCCCCCCAAATGATTTCCATACCTGTAATTCTGTTCCTGTTTTGGTTGTTGGGTTTTTTGTTTTTATATTCAGGTGTTCAAAGTTGTGAATTTGTTGCCTTTGTAATGTTCATAGTTTTGATCTTTTTCTTACATAAGTGCCTTTAACATTTCATGTAATAATGGCTTGGTGATGATGATTCCCTTTAGCTTTGCCTTATTTGGGAAGCACTTTATCTGTCCTTCCATTTTAAATGACAGCTTCGCTAGATAGAGTAATCTAGGTTACTCTAGGTCCTTGCTTTTCATCACTTTGAATACTTCTTGCCAGTCTCTTCTTGCCTGTAGAATTTCTTTTGAGAAATCAGCTGATAGTCTTACGGTAACTTTTTTGTAAGTTACTCTCTGCCTTTCCCTTGCTGCTTTTAAGATTCTCTCTTTAACTTTTACTTTTGCATTTCAATTATGTGTCTTGGTGTGGTCCTCTTTGGGTCCAGCTTGTTTGGGACTCTCTGTGCTTCCTGGACTTATATGTCTGTTTCCTTTGCCAAATTGGGGAAGTTGTTTTTCATTATTTATTCAAATAAGTTTTAAATGTCTTGCTCTTCTTCTTTTCCTTCTGTGGCACCCCTATGACTTGGATGTTGGCATGTTTGGAGATGTCCCAGAGTCTTTTTATACTATCCTTGTTTTTTTAAATTCTTTTTTTGGTTCTGATTAAATGTTTATTTCTTCCTTATGTTCTAAATCAGGGGTGTCAAACTCGTTTTCACCAGGGGCCACATCAGCATCATGTTGCCTTCAAAGGGCTGAATGTAATTTCAACTCCTTAACTGTTAAGGAGCAGTTACACTTATACAGTCCTAAAATTATTTTGGCCCTTTGAAGGCAACCACGAGGCCGATGTAGCCCCTGGTGAAAATGAGTTTGACACCCCTGTTCTAAATCATTGATTTGAATCCCAGCTTCCTTCTCTTCACTGTTGGTTCCCTATAGATTTTTCTTTATTTCACTTGATATAATCTTTATTTCTTCCTTTATGTTGTTGCCATACTTAGTGAGTTCTTTGAGCATTCTGATCACCAGTGTTTTGAACTCTGCGTTTGGTAAGTTGGCTCTCTCTGTTTTGTTTAGTTCTTTTTCTGGGGTTTTGTTCTGTTCTTTCATTTGGGCTATGTGTCTTTGTCTTCTCAGTCTGGCAGCCTCCCTGTGCTTGTTTCTGTGTATTCAGTAGAACTTCTTTGACTCTCTGTACAAGGCACCTGTAAATTGTGTGGGGCAGAGCCTTAGGTAAGTGCCAGGGCAAGGCAACCTGCTTCACTGCTTGTGTCTCTCTGTTGGGGTAAGGTTTGGAGAGGGGACTGTGCTGCTGTGGGTTTGCCCGGCACTGACCCTGTTTCCAGTCGCTTCATCCACTCCCTGTTAGCTACTGGCTGTTAGCTATTCCCTCCCAGCTGTTGCCCTGGTGCCGAATCCCAATGTGTGTGGGTGTGTGTATGTTTTAAGAACAAACTTAACTCCTTTAAGTGTAGTTTTCTGAAAATCCAGCAGTTTCTTTCCACCCAACCCCCAATGAATTTTGCAGGCAGAAGTTATGTGGTTTATCTTTCCATTACTGGGACCCTGGACCAAGGACCCTGGGATGGGATTGCTCACTCCCGATGTATCCCTCCTGATCTCTGTCTACCATACGGGAGTGTAGGACTGCTTGTGCCAGATCTGCCACCCTGCCTCGCTGCTCCAGACCACATCTCCTCGCCTCTCTGCCCGGTTTTCATGTCTTCACCCCTCCTACCCATCTGCATGAATGCGGCTTCTTTAAATCCTTGGTCGTCGGGCTCCTGTACGGTTTTCTTACAGTTCTGGTGTTAATTTGTTTTCAGATTTAGTAGTAATTCCTTTTGTGGCTGCATGAGGAGACGATGTGTATCTACCTACCCTTCATCTTGACCAGAAGTTAACTGCGGCAGTTTTATAAGTCGTATCCTCATTGCCTCCTCTCTTTACCTGGTCTTCCTGACCCATGGCAGTGGGTCCTTACTTGAAGGACTTACTGTCATGATTTCCTGGTCTACATACTCGTTTCTTTATTTCTGGGCACCAAATATAGCTTTCTTCTTCCTACTTGGACATCTCAGACCTCAAACTGTGTGTGAGCCAAACTGAATTCCTTAACTTTTCTTCTGAATCTGTATTCTTCTGTGTTCTCTATCCCAGCTAATAGTATCATTATCTAGCAGTCACCCTAGAGACATTTCAGGGCTTTATTTTCCCTCCATCCTCACCACAGCCAAGAAGCTGTCAGATCGTGAGAACTCTGTCTTGTCAGGCCCTTGTGTTTCCATTCCCACTCATTCTGCCTTGAGCTCTTTGTCCTGTATTGACTGTTGAACTAGCCTGCTGATTGGAACTGTTGCCTCCATTCACTTAGCTGTCCCTTCACGGTGCTTACAAGGGTCTTAATCCTATTAAAACATGTGTCAAGTCATGCTGCTCCTGTCACCAAATATCATTCTCCACGGCCTGTAAAATAAGTTGAGAATCTTTAATGGGGTAGTCAAAGTCATACATGATCTGGTACCAGACTTCTTTAATAGCTTAGGTTTACATTCACCCTCAAGTATGCCCCGAGTACTGGTCAAACCCATTTGTTTGCTGTTCTTTTTGTCTGGTGCATGCCATTTTCTTGCCTAGAATGGGCTTCCCCTTGATCCCAATGATGTAAAATTTTGCTTGTCCTTTAATCCAACAAAACTAAAAATAAATGTATTTTCTTTTGTGTACTCATAGAAGGTGCTTATATCACTACTGCACAACTTTCTCTGTCCTGTACTTAATTATAATTGTATCTATGTTTTCCCCATGGTGGAGTACGTTCTTCGAGTGCAAATTAAATTTAAAAAAATGTTTTATACTACAGCACTCATCACAGTGTCTTTAAATGTGGTATGAACTATATGTATATATTGAATTGATTTGAATTAAGCAAAAAATGAGTTTCTATTCGTTTATTATTGCTATACATAGTTTTAGGTATACACTGTTTTGGGCATTATATAAAATATTAAGAGCCATAAGTATTTTTTTAGGTAGCAGTCAGGTTTTTCCCAATCTCAGTTTAAAAATACCCATTTATTCATTTCAAAGGATAATTTCTTGAGAGGAGATAGCTCCCGCAAAGTTCAGCACCAGCAGCAGAGGAAACCCAGGAAAAAAACCAAGCCTCCTGCACTTACCAAAAAACACAAGAAGAAGCGAAGGCGTGGACCTCGTCGACCCCAAAAACCCATTCCCCCTGCAGTACCCCAAGGGAACCTCAGCATGCCCACCAGCGTCTCACTGCCAGTGGAGGCCTCCCAGATCCGGTCAGTGATGGCGCCCGAGTTCACGCCCCCTTTGCGTGTTCTGATCGTTCTCGGGGCGCCTAGTTTCATTTACTATCTAGTGTTAGAACTAGGCTACAGATGCGCCGTTTGGTATATCAGGCTGCCAAACTGTGAAGACACACTTGATACACCAAGCTGTGATTCACTGTACTGATTTGAAGCTAAAAATATTATCTTGAGGTGATTGTGTCAATACCAGGGTAGAGGTTGTAGAAATGTGATTGTGTATGGTGAGGTCTGTCATGTTGCTTTCGGATTGCCTTCCCTTGAAGTAGGAAAGGAGACATTTCGAGTTAGGGTTTTCCATTTTCTTGTTGGAGGAACGTGTCTCAGGGCCATTGGTGCGAAGGTAGAAAGGGAGGGCTGGGGCCAACCATGTCATCTTCCCCAGGAGCCCGTCCACGCCAGAGCTGAGTGCTGATGAGTTGCCGGATGACATTGCCAATGAGATCACTGACATTCCACACGACTTGGAATTGAACCAGGAGGACTTTTCAGATGTCCTGCCACGGCTACCTGATGACTTACAGGATTTTGATTTTTTTGAAGGTATGGTCAATATTGTCATCCAAGTAAACTGGGTTTTAAAATGAGTTCTTAAAAAGGAAAATAGTTTTCTTTTAAAGATTTATTTATTTTTAGATGGAGGAGATTGGAGGGAGAAAGAAAGAAGGGGAGAGAAATGTGGATGTGTGAGAGCCACATTGATTAGTTGCCTCTCAGACGCCCCCAACTGGGGTCCTGGCCCACAACCCCAGCATGTGCCCTGACTGGGAACCAAACCGCAACTTTTGACTTTGCGCAGCATTGCCCAACCCACTGAGCCATACCCATCGGGGCACAACACAGTTTTCTGAGATGTGTTTGAAATATCCCTCCTCACAAGTAATGTCTCTTACTGTAGATAAAAAAATATGATACTGCATAGACTAATTTACCTTTTCAGAAGGTAAGGATTGTGTAATTTAATAGCTAGGTTTATAACTTCATTCTTTTAAAATGAGTCATTTTACTAGAGTTTATTTTTGAGCAAAGCAAAGACATTACAACTTGGGCTTATTGAAGTGTTTTTAGAACTTGTCCTGATTTTAATTCCCTACCTTGTACTTCAATTTAGAGTGTACTTTTCCAAAACAGTTTGTTCCATCCACCAATTCTCTGGTGCTTTCATGGGAAATCTTTTATACCTTCAGAATGTTCCTTTCACTGTTAAAACCAGATATGTTGTGCTGATTAATCAAGTTTCAGTAGATTTTTTAAATATTGGAAGTGAAATCAGTGTGGGCCCATGGGCTTCCATTTTACAAAGATTAGTTAGAAATGTGAAAGAAATGAAGAGGAGGGAAGTATTAGGAGGCAGCGCAGAAGCATACAAGAGACAACCTGTGAAGTGAGCTGACGGCCCGGTGCTGTGCTGCAGTGCGCCTGTGGGTGTCTGCGCCCCGGCCTTCCACAGCTGCTCCCCGGCGGGACAGTCTGAGGGCAGGAGAGCTCTGTCCACTCCCCTATGCAGCCTTTGTCTCAGATCTGAGCTGGTGGCTTTTATTTTAATGGCTTTAATAAAACTTTTAGGTAAAAGCATGTATATTCAAGTAGCCACTGTGAGTTTTAAATTGATAGTACTTAGAATTCCCAAGAATGAAACACTTTTTTAAAAATTGAGTTTATTGGGGTGACATGGGTTAATCAAATTGTCCAGGTTGCAGGTGTACCGTTCTATAATACATCCTCTGCATACCACTCGGAGTCGAGTCTCCTTCCTAACACTCTGATGAGTGAGTGTGTATAAATAAACGGAGGGTGTGGTGCAAGCTCCCGGACAACTTGACATTTCAGACCTGTCCTGCAGGTTAATGTTTCACTTTCTCCTTCCAGTCCAATCCTTGCGAACTTCTCTCCTCAGCAGGGCCTCTCCTTCATACAACAGTGTCGAGGGTAATTGAGGTGTATGTGTTTTGTAGTATGGGACATGTAAAAGCCCTGCTGATTCTTGGTGGCTTTCATTTACTCAGGAAAGAATGGAGACCTCCTCCCAACGACCGAAGAGGCCGAGGAACTTGAACGAGCCTTGCAGGCTGTAACTTCTCTTGAGTGCCTGAGTACCATTGGGGTACTTACCCAGTCAGATGGTGTGCCAGTCCAGGAGTTGTCCGATAGAGGGATGGGGGTGTTCTCCACAGGTACTGGAGCTTCAGGAATTCAGTCCCTGAGCCGAGAAGTAAACACGGACCTAGGGGAGCTGTTGAATGGGCGCATAGTCCATGATAATTTTTCTAGTCTAGAGCTGGATGAGAACCTGCTCCGTTCTGCTACCTTGTCTAACCCACCTACACCCCTGGCAGGGCAGATCCAGGGGCAGTTCTCTGCCCCAGCCAACGTCGGCCTTACTTCTGCCACTCTGATCAGCCAGAGTGCACTTGGGGAGAGAGCCTTCCCAGGACAGTTTCATGGACTTCATGATGGCAGCCATGCCTCCCAGAGGCCACATCCTGCCCAGCTGCTGAGCAAGGCAGATGACCTAATCACCTCACGACAGCAATACAGCAGTGATCATTCACACTCCTCGCCCCATGGAAGCCATTATGATAGTGAGCACGTGCCGTCTCCCTACAGTGACCATATCACCTCTCCCCACACGACATCTTACTCTGGTGATAATATGGCAGCTACCTTTTCAGCAGAGATGCCCATCATGGCACAGCACTTGCTCCCACCCCAACTTGAGGTGCCACTTGGAGGAGTTGTCAACCCCAGAACTCATTGGGGCAATCTCCCTGTCAACCTTGGAGATCCCTCTCCATTTAGCAACCTTCTCGACGCAGATGGACATCTTCTTTCCACTTCCCTATCCACGCCACCCACCACTTCGAACTCAGAGACCACACAGCCTGCCTTCGCCACCGTGACCCCCAGCAGCTCCAGCGTGCTTCCGGGGTTGCCGCAGACCAGCTTCAGTGGCATGGGGCCTTCTGCAGAACTAATGGCCTCCACCTCTCCCAAGCAGCAACTCCCTCAGTTCAGCGCAGCCTTCGGCCACCAGCTGAGTTCTCACAGTGGCATTCCCAAGGACCTGCAGCCCAGCCACAGTTCTATAGCGCCCCCTACAGGCTTCACAGTAACAGGTGCCACAGCTACAAGTACCAATAATGCATCCTCTCCCTTTACCTCCCCTAACTGAGCGTGTCTGTGTGTTGCAGGCAAGTGGGGAACCTGGTGTTTTCTATCTTTGTTTCCTCCTTATCGCCCCTCCCCCTTTTCCTAAAGAAGATTTTAAAAATAATGGATGGGGACTCCAGGGGACCCCCTTCTCCAGTTAAACAAGTTGCCCTGCAGTGGACCTCGCTTCAGTGTTCACATGTGCTCTGCGCACTGGTGCTCATTCCCTCCTGGCAGGTTCACTCCCCCATGGTTTCCTCAGTGGCTCAGCACAGTGACTGCATGGAATTGACTTTGAGCAGCAAGTCCTAGAAGTGGAAGATACCTCAGATTACCAGTGCCCTTTACTATTTCCTAGTATTCAGATCAATGCTTTCCATTCTCTTACCAGGTCTTTACATAGGTGGTTCCAGATAGAGTGATCCTGTTCACCAAGTCCCTGTGTGTAAGACGTAGCCAGTGGTGTGTAGAGGCAGATCAAGGCTCTGACTTAGCACCAACTGCTAAATACCACGTGAGGCCAGGATTCCATTCCTAATTGTGATCATGTTTAATTAAAAAGGAAAAATTGGTCTTTTGACTGCCTATGTGTATGTGTGCACCCACACGTGTGTTTTGTGCAGGGCAGAAAACAGCTGTCCCACTGTTTTCTTTTTTCCCAGTGAGTGAGTGTATAAGGCTCCTCCTCCTCCCCCACATCTCGCAGCCCTAGTGAGGTTGGCCGTTCTCACCCACTGAGTTAACTAAGTTCCCTAAGGAGAGAGGGTGGTGGTCTGGTCACGGGGTAGCACAACCCTTTTCTGCTGAGTTAGCCAGGAACACAAAAGAGGTGAATTCACGGCAGTGCCGTGGGGAGGGATTTTGTGAAAAGCTTGCCTGGAATGACTGTGGGGTTGCTGAGATACTGAGGTCTGCTGGTTATATTGCCTTTTTAGACATGTTCTAAGTCCCTCTGTCTTGGAATACATTCGCAAGATGTAATTAAAGAAAATATTTCTGTGTGAAAAGCAGGATAGGTCAGATAGATTTGGAAGATGGCATCTGTGAACTTTTTGATCCGTCTTTTGCTTTTGAAATTTTCATGTTTACAGTAGTGCTTCTTTGGTAAGGTTTGTAAAATGTTGCAGACACTTGTAGAATCAGTGTACCAGTTGTGAAGTGATATGTACTATCTGAAGGATACACATTTTAAAGTTTTTTCAAAACAGATTATGGAAATGAGACATAAATTTTACCCATCCTTTGGTACTTTTAAAATAGTTTAAGTGGTTAAGTTTTAAGTTTTGGGAAGTTGTCTTAAAGTACCAAGATTTTAGGCTTAAAAATCATATTGGGTAGCTTAGTAAATTGGTGACTGCCAAATGAGTATGTGAGTTTTCTTTTTACCTGCCTTTTCCCCTGCCCTCCCCCCTCCCCCTTCCCCCCTCCCCCTTCCCCCCTCAGAAGGGCGGAACTAGATGTTAAGGCATCTGTCTCCTGCTTTTGCTGAGACGGTTCACTGTCCCCTGAGATAACCATTGGGTATAAATACCTGAGTCTAGTCTAATTTACATATATATTTTAAAAGATGAGGTAGAGAGAACGTATCTATTAATGATGTGATACAATGTTTCATTTGTCAGGGAATATTTGATCTTAATTCCTTTTCAATAGTAAAGATTTGGATGTATTTTCCTACTTCCTATATGTATTCTCTTTATGCCATGCTACTTCTAACCAATCCCTTCTTTTGCAAGCTTTTCTTCCTCTGCTTTTTAAAGGAATGGTGGTGATCAGCAGGCGATTGTGGAGGGGAGAGGTCACATGACTGTAAGAAACCATTATATGCCCTATTTTGTATTTATTGAAGTTTCTTTTTGTGGGCCAAAAATATGTTTGTAATATATTTAGTTTTTTTTAATCATGATAATTGATTGGAAGATTTATTTTTAATAGCTTTGCCTTTTTTGCAGATTGAGAAATTTCTAAATTATAAATTATGTCACAAAGCAAAATTATATTTGGTATCACCATAAATTTCTATTCTGAATGGTGAGAACAGATCAACTGAACCTTTCTCACCTGTGAAAGCTATGTTAGTAAGCTTTTTTATTTTAATGTACTGTAACGAAATGATTGAGTAGTTACTTCTGCTCAGAAGTGTCAGTTCGCTAAACTCTTTTCACACCCATTATAATAGCTCTCCATTCCCAGCAATATGGTTTTGTCTCCATCATGTGCTCATTAGAGACTGTAGCAGAGCAGCGCACTGACTTCTCTTACCAGCCTTTCTTTGGCAGCAAAGGGAAAGTCACGGCAGTCATTTTCAGCTTCTCTGGCTATTGGCCCCTCACGGGAGCTGCTTGAAGTTCTTCAGTTATCAAAACTGCGTTTGCAGTAAGTTGCACATTTTATTGTTTGCAATTTTCTGTTCTATGTGCATTTAAAAGCCCTTTTCTGCTTTCTGGTAAGGAGGCAAGAAGTGATCAGGAATGTTTCCAGTTATAGCTTCACACCAAAAACTTTGAGTAAATTCATTTTTGCGTAGATGCCCCTGGTAATAGCTGAAGAAAGGGCATCCCGTAGACAGTGCCAGTGTAGGCTTGAGGAATTAATTAGTTAAGCAAAATTTCCCCTTCTCATTTCCTCTACTTCCAAACAAATATCCAAGCTCGTGATTTGTTTTGCGCTTGCTGTTTCTTGAGTCCCTTTTCAGAAGAGAGAACCCCTGTGAACCCAGAGATACACATTATGTTTTTCTGGTAGCTAAGGGAGCAATTCTGATCTGTTAGTAATAGGTTTGCTATTAATATGTAGAGAAAGGAACCAATTGTCTTTTACCCCAGAAATAGGAAAATTAGTGTCTTTTGAAATAGCACTTATGCTATAATAAGGCAATACTGGAATCAAAAACATTTTCTGTAAGGTCCTAATTAAGTGGAAGCTCGCTTTTATTCTTGTGTTAAACTCATGAGAAGTACTGGCAGAGAAGGTTCACTGTTTCTGCAGTTCTTTGGGACCATTTATAAAGGCCAGTTAGGTTGTAATGTGATTTAATTGACTGAGTTGCTGCAGTTAATGGATACACTCTGTGTTCTGAAAATCGGAATTCCATTCTGACGTATGATACTCATTGGCTGTGATCTATAGCATCCGAAGAAAAGATGTGTTTTTCTCTTCTTTACTCTCTTTACCTAATTGTTAATATTATTTTAACTAAAGTACTTAAGACGTTTTTTCCTCTGTTAAAAATGGCTTAGCAATTTGCACATCTGGTTAGTTTATGTAGCTAGTAAACAATTCACAGTAGTTAATAGCAAGTACACTTCACTCACCAAGGAACAGACTATGCAATGAAAAGATTTTCTAATTATCATCACATAGCTTATACGGTGGAGGATTGTTTTCTCCAGTGAGCTACCGTGTGAGGTATGACTGCTTTACAAGCTCCCTCCTGAGCAGGTCCGTGTTGGCAGGCGGCGTGGTGCGGCTGGTGTCCCTCCACGAAGAGGTAAGTTAGTGAGAAGCAAATAGTAGGTGTGGAGATAAAGTTGGAAATATTTTTTTCTTAAAACTGTAGTTAATGTATTGAGTGGCTTCAGGCTAAAGAAAGCTAATACTTTATCTTTGCCAAATAATTATTTATAAGAATTATTTCTTAAATAGGCCCAGTCCCTCAGCTGCAAGTTAGGAAGCATCGTTTTCTGTGACTGACACTACAGCTTTTCTTTACCGTTCTCAACACGTGATCCCAGCCGAGAGGAGCAAAGACAGTTCTTTGGTTTGGAAAGTGATGGTGTCTGTGGTGCACCCTATCAACACAGCGTTCTTCTTGTGGGACCGAACTTCAGTTTTTATCCGTGGGCACTAGTGTTTGCGTGTGTATAGGGAAGTCCCAGGCTGGCAGCTCACGGACACCCGCCGGCAGCCCCCCTGTGGGTTTGGGTCCTGGGGGTGCCGGCTGGTTGGTAGGCTTCCTCAGCAGTATTGGTAGGAGGCAGCTGCCTTTTCTCCAAGTTAGTTCAAAAGGTTGTTTGTTGTGGATTGGTATTGTAAGAAGATGAGGCTATTAATAACACTAATTATTTAATAGGTTTAAAAGTCGTTAAAATTTTTTAGGTGTTTCCATTTTCTTCATCCTTTTTCTTTTTTGCCTTCTTTTAACATTCAATTAAATTCTCTTTTTAATCTAGTATATATACGATAACCTAATATTAATTTCTTCTAAATGGTCAATAGACCTCTCTATTTTATTGAGGCAATTTAAAGTATTCCTGGAAAGAAAATAGTAGCCTTACCAGTCTTCATTTGTATCTCTTTCATCACCAACATGTATATCACTCCAAGAACTTTTTTTCTGACAAATGTATTTCTAGGGGGTAGGGGTGAGGGATGGGAATATATGTACACGATAGAACATAGGTCTTTTCCCCTTTCTCAATACATTGAAAAGAATTGAATCTTTACTGGCATTCTACAGAAAGGTAAAACAATGTAATGACTTCTTAGTATCTTGAATTTTATAAGGTTTCCAGTATATTCTGGAGACATCCAAAATCCATGTTTAGTAGATGAAAGTAAGATTTTAAATGCTATCTTTCAAAAGATAATACTGGTAAAGAACATACTCATTTTCCCCTAACCAGTGAGTTAGGAAAGAAAACAGAACATAAATGAATAATTATGTCTCACTAATGCAAAAATCGTGGGTGAAATTTAGAGAGCCTTATTTCCAAATAACAGAAATTCTCTTTTTACTCCAGCTCTTACTATTTGTTAGCTTTCCTCTCTCTGCACTGTGACACAGAGCTAATAGAAAGAAATACGGCCGCAGAGAGAGTGCAGGTTTGGTATGGCTTTCTTTACATTTAGGTCCTGGATCTTAGGAATGTTCGGTTCCTTTCAGTGGCAGAATTTTTGGTGATGGGAAGTTTAGTCTGCAAAACAATCTAATAAGAAAACCTGTCTAACTCTTTCTTAGTGAGCTCTGCAGGGCAGCCCAGCTTTCCTTCCCTTTGCTTCCCTCTGCCTGCTTGCACGCCCAGCCCCGAAGTGTGCCTGCACACAAGACCCATGGTCTGTACCGATCCTGGTCTGAGAGGAACAGAATCCTCTCTCACTCGGTTTTTGTTTTATTTGTTGTTTTAAGCTGGGGACCACTGAAGTAAGCTTTGTATGCACCCAAAGTTCCCCTTGGAAAAATTTTCAACCTGCAGTGCGGAAGGCTCCAGTCCAGCCAAAAGCCACACAGTTGCTTTTGCTTGGGGATTGGACTGATATGCCCTGAAGTGGTTCCACCTGCCTCACTAAGGTCCAGTGGGCTCCAGCGGGTTAGGGGGGACGTTGTCTTCATCTGCTTGGAAGGGCTGAATCGGTTCCTCTCAACAGTGATAGTTCTTTTCACTGTACAGTGTTGAGTATGTCTCAGGGATTCCTTGTGGAAATTAGGGCAGATTTTAAAATAAGAAAATAGTTTTCAAGAAACTAAAGGTGACTCATCATTGAAGAGAGCGCAAGAAAGAGAAAACATTTGGTTTCATAGCCCACAGTGTCTTGCATAGGACTTTTTTCCTTTCTCCTTCAGCCTCTCATCTCAGCTTCAGCATTCAGAATCCTTTCCCATCATGCACAGCTTTAAAACTTTTATTTAAAAATCTCCTTCCCCAATGAGCTTTCAGAAAACTTATTGTAGATTTTAAGAGAAAAGGTATATTAATTTATGCTATTAACATCACCTCATAAATTATAAGTTTTATACTAAAGCTGTATTGAGTGTAATGAGTTACGTTGCCTATGTGTTTAATAGCTAAAAAATTATATATGAGCTTTTTTTTTTTGACAAAACAAACTAGTGAAGCACCTTTTTACACTGGATCTCTGCCGTGTCAAGGTGTATAGCTATCCTTTGCTACCTTGCAGATATAAAATAAAAGGATATCCTGGGGCCTCCAAATGTAGAACACCTTTAGACCATTTATTACTGCTCATAGAACTGTTGAGAATCATGTTTCTTTAGTCAGTGATCTGTGGTTTACACTTGATGGCTAGACGCTTAGTTACAGGGTACATAGAAATACGTAGATCAAGTACAGCTCCCAACTACTGTAGCCAGAATTTGTAAACTAAGTTTTTAAGACCTCTTTCATTTCCTATGGATTCATTCATTAATTTGCAGTTGATTCTGTAAGTTGGGAAGTGAAATAGAGAATAATAAGTCTAGATGTTCTCAGTGTCTTATTCAGGAATCTTTTTATCCCTCCTCACTAAGGAATTCCCACTGTGACTTAAAAATAAAATAAAATTTCTTGTGTGCATGTATATGTTTGCTTTTACACACATGCAAAAATATACATTGGGTGCACGTGTGTGAGAGATGAATGTGTGCTACAGTAAAGGTAGAGAAAAGTAACAGAATGTATTGGAGAAATACGGCTGACTTCGTTGAGGGTATTGGAGTTACCTTCTCAGTGTCTCTGTTGTATAGACACACCAAATTCTTCATGTTTTCTTACGTGAAAAGGCTAGCTCTGATATCATGTGCATTTTGTTCTACCATTTTGATTAACTTATATTACGCTGTGTTTTTAAAACGACATGAGAAACAGCAGGCTCTGAGACCAGCCTCTCACTTTTGAGCATAAAAATAAGACAGAACTGTGTTTATCTATTGGGGAGATGGGACCAGAAATCAGTTAAACCTATTTTTTCACATCGATAGATTTCTTCATATTCCGAGTTAGAAAATACCGTTGATTATCCTTTCTTGGTGGAGTTAAGAAAATTATAGTCCTTTTGTGAAGAATGCTGGTTTGTTTTGGAGGGGCTGCTTTGTTTCAGGAGTTGGTGGGATCGTTTCATCATGCGTATCTCAAAACAGGATTTCAGTTATTTCCAAAGATGGGCAAGTTACTCAGTTGTGCTGTTATTTATGAAGTTAGTGTGCCCTCCTCCCCCCACATTTTGGCTGTAGGGAAAAATACGCTACCCTTGACTTGATTCGTATGGAATTAAACATTGCTGTATTTTGAGGTTTGCCATTTTGCTGTGCATTCATTACTGGAGTATCTGGTGGTCTAAAATAATTAAAACTGGAGTTGTTATTAAATGCTCTGGTCACATTTAATACAAAAAAATTGTGTCCTTTGAACTATGTCAAAACAACTTCTGATAATACACCTGAGTTTGTAGTTACCTTCGAAGCCTCATCCATCTTATATATAGTCAAGACCTAGGAAAGCTTTACATGTTTTTTTTTACAGTTGTATTTTTTGCAGCATCTCCCAATTCATTCACTCTTGTTTTATGGGTTTTTTAAAAAAATCTGCATATTTCTTGTATATATGCATGCAAATGAAAGAAGGGAGTTTGTATTGGTGCCATTTCTCCCTTCAGTTACTGATCAATGGGATTTGTGGAATAAATTCCCCCTAATTGAAGGGTGAGGTTAGACCCTTTGTGTATATCTGTATAGAGGTGTGTATATGGGGTGTGGTGGCACTTTGCTGAATGTGAACTTGCCTTGTCAATGGAAAGGTTGAGAAGTATTATGTTTATTTATACATTTGTATAAATCTATATATACACGTATGTATATGTGTGTGTATAGATAAAGCTATATACATATATTTCCCTAAAAATGTGTGTGTATAATAGAGAAACAGCCTTTGTTAAGCAAGATTATACATCTTTGGAAAACTCCGGATGATTTGTAAGCAGGAGGAGGTGTCCGGCAAGCCAGTCTTCATGGCTCACCGAGAGGGAGGGAATCCTTTGGATCAGAGTCTTGTTCACGGGGATTGTAACTGAGTTTCCGTTAGAACAGTTCTCACTCGTCAGTTCTGCTGTTCTTCATCTTCACCACCTTCAAGGTCAATCTTTCAACATTTAAAACATCATTGTGTTTTTTCTCTTTTATTGTGTCCATTCTAGCCAGAAGCATTTATGTTAAGTGTATTTCATTAATTTCTCAGTTGTTTCTTTTAAAGACCTTTATTTCTGAAATGTCCAGAAAATATAAATTTTGATAATATTTTATATAGTAATTTTGAGAATCAGGCATTCATCTTTATCTCAAAACAACCAACCAAAAATTAACATTTAAACAAAACTCATTTTAAGATTTTTACCTAGATAGTTTTGAGCCATTTTACTTAAATTGAAAAAAATTGATTTTATGATTGATACTATTATTAGGTTTATTTCTCTTTTCTTGTCATTTAAAAATTTATCTTACTTTGATTTAATCACAAATTGACCATTTTGTTTTAATGGAAAGCATACAAAGTGACATGTAAGCCTCTTGAATTTTATAACTCATTTTACTCATGAAACTGCTTTAGTGAATTCTTGAGCAAGGAATTCCACTATATTTCCTTTTGACTTGTCTCACGTGTGTGACATTGTTTTAACTTTGCTGCAGCTCTCTAGAAAACCTGCATCCCTATCTATTGTGCCTTTAAAGCTCTTATGCACACACAGACAAAAGTGTATTTATACATGTTGGAGCATGTGTACATATACTTTCCTGTATACTCACACAGTATGTCTTTAGTATGTATTGTGGGAGTGGATACATAAATATTCCAAGGCAATGAAATGTTGCTCTCTAGATATATATGTATATAAATGGTGTTGATATACTGTACATACACATGTATATGTATGAGTTTTAAATGGCAATCTTTTACATTTAGCAAAATGCTGCCCCTACTGGAATATTATTACTGCAATGGCAGTTGTATGTAATGATTTAAAATACATTATCAAAAATTATTTAAAGAACATTTAAAAGTCTCATCTAAAGACATCCACACATTATTTATTTATCTTCCTTTTCCTTTTATTGTTATTTTTTTCATTGAAATGGAGGCTGTCGTTTTTAAAATGCCATCTTCCCTGTGGGAGGAGAGAGCAGGAGACTCCCGTGAGGAGCCCTGGGTGTTTTACCTCTCCATGAACTAGCGATGCCCCACAAACCAGCCTGTTTGTTTTGGGTATAAAGCAGCCCTAGTATTTCCATTAGTGTCTGTCATCCACCATCTCCTAGATCAGCCGAACTCACCAGTTTGCCTCTCCTTTCATTAGTGAATAATGATCGTCCAGATCATTCTGCCTGGGGGAAGTTAAGTACTCTCTTGCTGCAGGGAATATATCACCTAATTGTCGTTCTGCCTTGTTCAAAATTCAACTTCAAGAGAAGGCAGCACACTCATGAAGCTGCCTTAAACGTGTTTTGCATTTATTTAATTACAGGTCTTCCCAGACTTTTTTTTTTTAAAGAAACTCCAGGTGTGCATGCATGTGACATAGATTAAATTCTTATTCCCCATAGCTTCAAGTATTTTTCATGATATGTCAATTCGATACACACACACCGTATGAAAGAATGGTAAGAACTGTTAGATATTTTATTTTGTGATGAGTTGGCAGCAGATTGCATTGTAAGATGTTACAGAGAAGAGTGTGTAGCTGGACAATCCCAAATGTAAGACAGTACAAAAAACAGTGGCATCGGCGTGCCCCTGAAGACTAAAACAGAGGTCAGTGTGAGTGATTTCAGAGCGGCTTAGCTGGAACTTGATATCAGAAGCAGCCTTAACAGAAAGCCTCTTGGCAATTGCATGGTACTAACTAGAGTACTGGAGTGTAAGTTGAAACCAAGTTGCAGTGGGAAATCAAAGGTGAGGTAGCTTATTTGAAACCAGTAAATGACAGATTGCACAGTTTCGAAATCTCAACAAAGTAACTGCACGGTAGCAAGGACTAGCAGTTCTCAAAGCCCATCTTTTTCAGTGTTCTCATTTACCTTGGCACATGAGTATGTCCAACAGTCCATACATTACAAATATTTACAAACAAAAGTTGCTTAAAGGGAACTTACAAACTGGGAATCTTCTCTGTATTTGTGATGATAGCGGCTGGAAGCTTAGTTGTGTGCACAGGACCTAGGAGCCTCTCGATCTGCACAGCCTGCAGGGGTGAGAGGAGATCGGCAGGTCTCGGAGGAGCCGCCCAGTCCTGAAGGAAAGGTGTATCTGCGGCACTGGGTGTAGTGTTGCTGGGGGAAACCACATCCCGGGAGGGGATGGGCTTTTGGTTTGTAATTTCCCTTTAAACAAGAAGAGATGGCTCACATTTTCCATATATATCTCAATGAATGTACTGTATTACTGTTTTAAAAATTTGATGAAATAATAATGGATTGGTCTTTTGTTATCTGGTCCTTGTTTAATTTGTTTAAGGGTTTTTGTATACAAAAGTTTACATTTTTATGTATATTTTTCTTGTGTAAAAACTGATGTAATATGTGTATAAAACACTGTATGTATTATCTGTATATAGTGTGACAAAATGATTTTTCTTTCTTTCTTTTGGATGTATTAATAAATCTTGCTGTGAAGTATCCTTGTGTTTGGTGTAATTTCCTTTCCCTAGATATTGATGGAAGCTTCTAATTGAGGGTAGGTATTTAGAGTAATTTTTCTTTAGATCTTTTATGTTTATCAAGAACTCTAGGGAAATATATGCACATTTATGGTTAGACAGTGATTAATACTTACAATACCTGTGGGTCAATTAAATGCTGTCCAAGGTGACTTTGATGTAGCCAATCTTGAAATCAAACCAGAAGTTGCATTTGAAATTGTTATATGCTATAATGGAGATTTTACAAGCTAGTTTCTACTCATTTAATCAGAAACCCCTTCATAGCTTCACAAGTATAAGAACAGTTTTGTGCTGTATAACAAAAATTAAAAAACCAAAATAAAACCTTTGATATTTTACCTTGCAGGGGCATCCAGCCTTTTGACGTCTCTGGGCCACACTGGAAGGAGAAGAGTTGTTTTGGGCCACACATTAAATACACAAACACTAATGAAAACTGATGAGCAAAAAAAGGTTTTAAGTAAATTTACAGTTTTGTGTTGGGCCGCATTCATAGCCATCCTGGACCACATGCAGACAGTGGGTTGGACACCCCTGCGTAAGGCATTGCAAAGTGCCTTCCTTGTATCTCAGAATTTTACTTTTTTAAATAAGTAGATTGAACTTTTCATTTCCTGTGCTGTCTTTTGTTGCTGACAGATTTTGTGTTACACACAGAGGCTAGAACACAATTCGCAGAGAAAAATTAGTAATCTAATCACAGTCCATTTGTAAAAATTTACTATATATTTATATATAATATAAAGCGAGATACACACACGTATATTGGGGGTGGGGCATTTGGATGTGTTTTCCTTGGTCGTTAGTCAAGTGATGTTTAAGACAACATTCTAAAATTGTACTTTGCTTCTCTAAAAGAATTGATACATATGCAGAGAGTTGAGTTAGGAGTAGGCTATACGATACGCTGGTTAGGAAGTAAAAACTAGTGGCAGTAAAAATGTTACGGAAGGAGGAGTTCAAAAAGGCTTGGAAACAGACTGTGTGTGTGTGTGTGGGGGGGTGTGGGGTGGGGTGGCAGGGGAGGGGCCGGGCAAACCAAAAGAAGCTCTGCCCTGGATTTCTGGAAGAATGCTGATGCCAGTGGCAGAAGTGAGCAGCACCACTCAATCCCTAAAGATTTTGAGAGCCACTATGTTTTAAATACACAAAGTTTGAGCCGGACATAGGGGCATCCTGGTGAGATGGCCAACGGGCTGCTGTTGTGAGGGCTCAAGAGAGGGCCAGGCTGCACATAAGGATGTGGAAGTTAAGGGCATAGAGTTCGAGGGCTGTTGGACCCCCCTGCAAATGATCAAGGAAGAGAGACAAGAACAGGTTTTGGAGAACTGCGTGTAACCTGTTTTATTTACAGGCCTAGAAAAAGCTCACATAATTTCCCCAGTTGGGGACTTTCCAGTCCCCAACTAGTAAACAGGACTGATGGTATTGAGGAAAGTCAACCCCCCTTGACCTTGACCCTGACCTAGTGAGGACCTGTGGCTGTGCTCTCATCCCTCACACTCCATTCTAATGATTTGTTTCCCTCACTTGGACATGTTCTGGTGCCTGTATGGTTAGACCCTGAAACCCCAGCCCCTAGCACAGCATGCTTGGCCATAATCACACTGTAAATATTACTGAATGAAGTTAGTATTCTGAAGAAGTTCCTAAATAGAAGGGATGCAGCCCTGGCTGGTGTGGCTCAGTGGACTGAGTGCTGGCCTGTAAACCAAAGGGTCACCAGTTTGATTCCCAGTCAGGGCACATGCTTGGGTTGTGGGCCAGGCCCCCAGTAGGGGGCACACAAGAGGTAACCACACATTGATGTTTTCCCTCTCTTCCTCCCTTCTCCTCTGAAAATAAATAAATAAAATCTTTTTTTAAAGAAGGAATGCAGATTTGAAGAGGCTTAGAGGAACTGGTGATGGGCAGTGTAGCTACTGGTGAAGGCTGTGGACTTTGGAGCAAGATTTCCTTGGTCCTAATTACAACTCCGTTACTCATGAACTCTGAGCAGAGTAGGGCAAGTCAGTCACACCCTCCCTGCTTCATTTTGCTCCCCTCATCCCTGGGAGGTTTACGTGACACAACCATGTAAAGCACTTGGAATGGTCCCTAGCACATACTAGCCACTTGATCAATCGTAGTTATGCTACTTTCTGAGTGGAGGGAAAGATTGAAGATACAAACAACATAGGCCAGTTCCTAAAATAAACATGTAGGGGAAAGTGGAGGGAAAAATGAACACGGGTTAGCAGTGGAGAAGGATGGAGACAGGCAAGGAGCTTGGGCCAGAAGTTTCTGATGATAAAGGAAGTCTAATTAGGTTAGGAAGTGCTGATTTTTGTAATATACAAGAGGCCATAGGTAACCAACCAACAGGTTTCCTTTTACCCAATCAAGTTCCAAAATATTCTAGGTTGTGTTTAGTTACCGAAATCCTATTAACTGAAATGTTTGCTTTTTGCTGTATCACATTCTAAAATTCTCCTACATTTCATCTTTGATAGTAAAAAGTACACTGAATGGAACAAAATATATTCTTGTATCCCAGAGAATATACTTTGGGTTAAAAAGTATTTAAGGCAATAAATTGTAAGTATAAAGTATTAGGGAAGGGTCCTTTGTTAAAAGATGTGCATGTCAGCTGCTAAACTAAAAAGTAGAAGTCAAATGAAAAGAGCCAGCCCGTCACACCGGCAGCATGTAAAATGCAGCACCCCCACGACACATGTGATTGATTGCCCATCTGTTTTTGATTTTAGCCAATTTAGCTGGTGTGTAGTAGCTTCTTGGGATTTTTGTTTGCATTTAATGACAAATGCATTTGGACATCTCTAAATGTGCTTACTTGTGGTTATTCATATATCTTCATTGAAAACGTTAGTTTTTCCCCCTATTTTAAAAATTCAGATGGTCTCCCCTTTTTCATTTGCACGAGTTCTTTATATGTTCTGACAATGAGACCTCTTTTAAATAAATGTTTTGAAAATATTGTCAAAAATAAAAATAAAAGATAAAAGAGCCAGACCACGTATTACCTCCATAATCCATAGAAGCCAAATATGGGGCCCCACAGTACTTACCCTCCGTACCATGGATAATCCTCTTTTAAAAAAAGATTTTTACTCATTTATTTTTAAAGAGAGGGGAAGACAGTGAGTGAAGCATCAATGTATAAGAGAAACATCAATCTGTTGCCTCTTGTGCCGCCCCAACTGGGAACAGAACCTGCAACCCAGGCATATGACCTGACCGGAAATCGAACCAGTGACCTTTCGGTTTGCCCAACGATGCCCAACCCACTGAGCCACACCACTCGAGGCCCCTGGATAATTTTTTAAGAATAAAAGTTAATTTTTACTGACAGACATTATCCTTGATCTTGCCACTATTACTCTTTAACCCATTGCAGTTTAGCTTTCACCTTATTTTCCTGAAGCTGCTCTTCCCAGGGCCAGCAGTGAACTTGGCTGTTCACTTGGTTAAATTCTCTTTAACCTTTGAATCAGTCAGCAGGGAGGACATTCCATTGTTCTGTTTCTCCACTTATTTCTCGGATAACGTCTGTTCTCGGTTCTTTGTTCCAACTCCTCCTCTTCCTAAATCTGAACGTGTCTCAAACACATTTTTCAGCCTCCTCTGTTGTTCTTCCTCGGTTCCTGGGCTCCAGAGAGAGAGTTGTGCTGCCTGCCGAGGCTTAAACGTGCACCTCCCTGGAGAGCAGCGTCGTACATACCTGCGTCTGCAGTTCCGATTGCTCTCAGACTCTGGTCCCCCGCCTGCCGCTGCTTCCTGGGTACCTCCACCTCCGACCTCCACCTGCGTCCTCCACCATGACTGTACATTTAACTCATCTAAGCCCATACGTGTAACAGTTCTCACTCAAAGTATTGGCCCTTGTTTATTTGCTCCCTCATTCACTCCGCAAAGATAAAGGCTCCCAGCCACACTGGAATCTTCGATTATCTTGCCTTCTCCCACTCTCCCAGCCTTTCGTGACTGGAAGATTGAACTAACGTAGTGGTTTCCTGACTAGTGTCCCAGCTTCTGACCTCCCCTCCCTCGTCAACCCTTTACCTTCGCTCCTGCCCAGCAAATCTTCCCATGGCGCTCCAACACTGGCCAAGAGCAATTTATGATTCTGTTTCTGAATTGGCTCCATTCCTCCACTGGAAGGTCCCGACATAGTTTGCTTTTCAAGGCTCCTTATAATGCCTCTTATAACCAGTTTGAACTGAATGTCATTGTGTGGTCATGATCTTCCTTCACAGCCCCTCTCTTCCAGCCAAACTTACCTGCACTACACACAGTGCTGTGCACACCCCTGTGGTCCTGTCCGGACCTGACACAGCGCGGGTTGAGAAGACTGCCTTCTTTCAAGCCTACTTTGAAGCCAGCCTACCTTCAAGAAAACTTCCCTCTCCAGAGAAATCCTTAGCCACTTTTCCTTGGCAGCTCTCATCACCTATGCCACTAATTTGATGCAGCATGTTCTTCTCTGGCTTTTATTTGTCTATGTCCTGTGCCTCCTCAAGAAGACCAAACCACATTAGGGTAAGCACCTGCCTTTTTAAAGTCCTTGCTTAAGATGATGACCCAATGTATGTAGCAGAACCTCCATAAATGTTGCCCCTGGTGATGCTAGGAGAAGCCAAACATTACATCTGATTTCTTGGGGTAGGGGGAAGACAAGCAACCTTCACATACATCTTAATATTCAAAACTGGTGATCTTGCCTATAACACTCGTTTGTCACAACATATGCTGGATTGTCAGCATTTCATTTATCCATGTCCTGTCTCCCTCCAAATATGTGCAGAATATTAATCGCCAACAATGTGTATCCCATACAGTGCCTTTTTTTAAATTTATTTTTTATGTACTGCTGGAATAGCAGTGCCAAGATTGCATTTGAATTTTGGTATTAAAAGTGTATCATGTTCTTCCGTTCATGGCTACATTTCTCTCTGAAATGATAAACTTTGGGATCTAATTTACTTGTGTTATCATCATTTGTTTCTCTTATCATACTCCTGTTTAATTAACAGGCTACCTGATAAAATAAACTTATTCCTGAAAAGTTGGCAGTAAATCTGATTCATATTAAGTAGTTATATTTTCTTGTTGACATAAATTGCTAAATTGGATATGCTGTCCTTTGGGAAATATTTTGGGTCTAAGACTAAATAAAAACCTTGCTAGAAAATACAGTGAAACACTGAAGTCCCATATTCCGAAATTTCTGATAAAATAATGCTGAGTTTATTTATTTTATTTATAGGCCTAGAAAAAGGCTTGAGTTACTAAGAATGGAAGCTATTCTTTGATGCCAAAGAACTAATCCAATAAGAAAAATATGATTTTTGAAAGCATAATTTTAGTCTCAGATCAGTGGAATTCTAAAAGCCTGAGTTTGGCTTTGGAACAATCTCTTATTAGTGCAATTTTGTGTGTGTGTGTGTAAATCAAAATGTGTGTAGCAATTTAGACATGAGTAATTCACTAGGAGCATTTACTGTACTGTGAAGAAATGCTTAGGAGAGCAAACTTTGCTCTTTAAAGTTTTCTTTAAACTAGAAGAGAAGTTTAACCTTGAGAAAATAACCCGCCCCTTCTGGACCTTAGTTTCCTTACCTGTAAGCCGAGAGAGTTAGGCTGGATGGGTGTTCTCAAGGCCTCTCCGACCGGTGGGGTGGGATCATAAAATCAGTGGGGTAGACTGTCGGGCTCCAGATTTCCCCTTTCCTTTGTGTAGGCTTTTGTTTGGACAGTGAGTTCTGGAGCCACAAATTAAATATGTTTCAAAAATTATTCATGTTATGTAACCTCCAAGATTTCTTCCAAATATACAATCATAACTTTTATTTTTGTTTTGAAAATGGTGTCTTTACAACGAAGTATAGACTGCTAAGCAAGAAACTGTTTTGGATTTTTAATCAGATTTTTTCCTCCTCATTCCACCAAATTCTAGCTTTGTGGGGTCTGGAGATTAGGAATATCCAAATCCTACCAAAGTCTTTTGAGCACAGTAATTAAGGAGCACCATGCTATGACAGAAACTCTTTTAAATTTATAAAAAATTAAATTACAGTTGACCTACAATATTATATGTTTCAGGTGTACAAACCAGTGATTAGATATTGTATAAATTACTAAGTGATTGTCCTGATAAATCTAATACCATTTGACACCATACATAGATATTACAATATTACTGACCATATTTCCTATGCTGTACTATACATCCCCATGACTATTCTGTAACTATCAATTTGTACTTTTAAATCTCTTTACCCTTTTCACCCATCCCCAAAACCCCTCCCATCTGGCAGCTGTCAAAATGTTCTCTGTATCCGTGAGCTTTTTCTGTTCTGCTTGGTCATTATTCTTGATTTTTAGATTTAGTTGTTGATAGGTAAGTATTAATTGCCATTTTATTATTCATTTTTTAAATCTTTTTTTCTTTTTTCTTTTTTAAAAATATATTTTATTGATTATACCATTACAGTTGTTCTATTCCCCCCCTTCATTCCCCTTCACCCGCACACTCCCTTCCCCACCATTCTCCCCTCCTTAGTTTATAACCATGTGTCTCAAGTTCTTTAGATTCTATATTTCCCTTACTATTCTTGCCCTCCCCCTATCTATTTTCTACCTACTGTCTATGCTATTTTCTGTGCCTTCTCCCCCCTTCTCCTCCTCCCACTCCCCTGTTGCTAACCCTCCATGTGTTCTTCATTTCTATGGTTCCACTCTTGATCTAGCTGTCCTCTTAGTTTGCTTTTGTTTTAGGTGTGGTTGTTAATAACTGTGAGTTTGCTGT